>NW_016170898.1:14494-15184 GCF_001687245.7 Rhagoletis zephyria
GCAGCTAAGGGGCCGAAATCCAGAAGTCATGGCCAGATGAAGCAATATAACTCAGGTGCACCTTTCGAGCGGATTGCCATGGATGTAGCCGGTCCATTTCCTATGAGCGCACAGGGAAACAAATACGTCCTTGTGGTTATGGACTACTTTAGCAAATGGCCGGAGGTATACCCGATTCCAAACCAGGAAGCTAAAACAGTAGCGGAGGTATTCACCTACAATTGGGTTGCGAGATACGGTGTACCTATAGAGCTGCACTCTGACCAGGGAAGAAATTTTGAGTCGGCAGTGTTCCAAGAGATGTGCCAGATACTGGGTATCCGGAAAACTCGAACGACGGCTCTTCATCCCCAATCAGACGGCATGGTGGAACGGTTCAACCGAACCCTGGAAGAGCATTTGCGGAAGGTCGTGGACAAGAATCAAAAAGATTGGGATGTCCGCATACCCTTGTTCCTGATGGGATACCGGTCAGCAGTGCATGAAACAACGGGTAAAACTCCTGCAAGGGTAATATTCGGCAGTGAACTCCGTTTGCCTACTGATCTGAAGTTTGGGGTGACTGGTGATGCTAGAAGGATTGGAAAAGAGACGTCAAACATCCTGGAAGAGGAGTTGAGAGAGATACATGCTCTTGTGAGACGGCTAAATGACGTAGTGTATCGGATCCAGACCGTCGGGAGACCAAGA
>NW_016170900.1:0-562 GCF_001687245.7 Rhagoletis zephyria
AGAAGTTCCAGTTATTTGAAAACATTAACAAAATGAGCTGTAACCATATTATGTCTTGATGAACTTCAATAATAAAAAGTTTAAGTACTAAAATTAATGATCTAAATTTGCACATAAAAACTTAAATATATCAACTTCTTCTTCGAGCATAAAAAAGGTAAAAATAAGCATAAAATAAAAACTGTACAAAAAATCGATGAACTTCAATAGTAAAAAGATCTTAATTTTCACATAAACATTAAAAATTAAACTCCACTACGAAAAAAAGATCAGTTAATTAGAACGAAATTCAAACTACTCGCCTTCCGGTAACAAAACGAGATCTTTGAGATATTAATATTGTCGAATATTAATACATATAATGAACATTAGTTTAATCACATTTTTGGGATGTTAAAAATTAGGATTTCTTAATTTAAGGTTAAAATATCACACTTTATAAGACTTAGAAGTTTCAGTTGTTTGAAGACATTAATATAATAAACTGTAACCATATGATATCTTTGATATATTAATTTAAGATCAAAAATATCGACTTTCTCGATGAACTTCAATGGTATAA
>NW_016170900.1:2610-12953 GCF_001687245.7 Rhagoletis zephyria
ATTTAAGGTTAAAATATCACACTTTATAAGACTTAGAAGTTTCAGTTGTTTGAAGACATTAATATAATAAACTGTAACCATATGATATCTTTGATATATTAATTTAAGATCAAAAATATCGACTTTCTCGATGAACTTCAATGGTATAAGGTTTAAATACTAAAATTAATTATATAAATTTTTACATAAAAACTTTAAAATATCGACTTATTCTTCGTCGAGCATAAACAAAGCAGGAAGTAAACATATAAGATAAAATGTATACAAAAAAAAATCAATGAAGTATTAAAAAGATCTTAATTTTCACATAAAAACTTCAAATTAAAATCCACTATGAAAACAATGCAGTTAATAAGAAAGACATTCAAACTATTCGCCTTCCTGTTGCGAAGGTTTTTTTGCGGCATACGTTTTTTGCTTCTGCCTATTATGGCTGAGATTAACGCTGTTTTTTACCTCCTTTTCGAAATTGAGACGGCCTTTGAGTTTAAAAATATCTATGATAAATATAAACATACGTACATACCTCAAATTTCATAAGGAAAAATAAACGTACCAAATAAGATGCGGTCAATGAGCTTAAGTTTCACTAACGCTCTCTTTCCACACCTTCCATCCCAATTAAAATTGATTAACAATTCGTCCGAAAACATTTTTTTTTATCGTCCCATCAATATTTCGAGACGCAGCGCCCAATGTGAGTATGTAAGATATCTGCAAATAACAAAATATATTAATGTACATTATTCGTCCTAGAGTATAGAAATAATGTAATTAACTCTATTTCGTTCATACCATTTCCTCTTTATATTCATTGCTTTGTAGTTTTTCCTCCACATCAAACAATGCGTCAATGGTTTTTAATGGGAGAACATCTGAAACTTCCAATTGGAACCCAGTAACCGCGCCCCCATTTATTCGACAGAATGACTGATGGACCTTTTTGATGGACTTTGCATTCTCGGAGAGTTTTTTGCTGAGCCACCACCTCACCTCAAGATTTATTGTGAAAAACGAAAATGACTTCTTAAATATGAATTTAAGACTTAAAAATCCTCTTTCGCAAAAACGTATACATAAAAATTCTTGAAAATGTAAACTTCCTTTAGTATTTAAATTTTATTAACCGTATGTTTATTTCATTATGGGCTGATAATATTATACGAAAATGAGTAAACTGCTTACATTTTCGGTTATCTTCTTTTGCAAATCATCGACCTTAGCCTCCAGTTTGCTTCGTCTCTCCAAAATGGTGTTGCATAGACCGATAATCTGAGTAAAAGCTGTAAAATAAATCGGTCTTAATGAATGGGTAATGTGAAAACCTTATAATGAAGGTGTTAATAAATCGTAATTGTGGACACCTTATAATGAATGTGTTTTACCGATTCATTTAAATAAAGTGGCAATACCAAACGTCTTCTAAATTTTCATTTGAGTGTGTGTTTTTGTTTACATTTTAATATATTGTGGCGAATACTGCGGCAACACAAAGCGAATAACGAGAAATAAGAAGAATGTTCGAGGAATGACGTAGAATGTTCCAAATGAGAAAACGTCAAGTGGATGAACACTGCGAACAGCGCGAGAAAGAGAATGAGCGATGAACTTCAGAACATTCTAGAGTTGCCATGAGTGCGAGCCCAGGTATATAAGGGCGCCACCAGACACCGGAGAGAGTTAGTTACAAGTCAGCAAGCTACAAGTAAAGTGAGTTACGAATAAGCAAGCTATAAGTTTAATTGTGTTAACAAGTTTTGTAAAGCGTTGTAATTGCTTTAACGAGTATTGTAAAGTGTTTTTACGGTATTAGAAAGTATTGTAAATTATTTGTTGTACAATAAAGTTAATTGTACTACAATTTGGTCATCGTCAGCATTTATTTAACAATCCAGCGAGTCCCTGTGTCCAGGGACCCATATAACAGTCAAGGAGCATTTTGATGCCAGCAGGTTGAGAGTCTTCCAGCATTCGATGGCTACTTTGGACGTTGCTTCGTTAGAATTGAGAGATTTGATAGCAGCCTGGCTGTCAGAATAGATAGGGATAGGCCGTCCTGGAGGGGCGGAGGTTATAAGTCACCGAGCCGCCTCCACTATGGCGTTTAATTCCGCTTGAAAAACGCTGCAATGGTCCGGTAAGCGAAAACTGAGATTTAGCGCGAGTTAGACCCCGCTACCCACTCTTTTGTTAAGCTTGGAACCATCTGTATATATGGCCGTAGACCCTGAGTTCAGGTCTGTGGCCCTTTCCCACTCGTTCCTCTCTGGGATTCTTGTGGAGAATTTGTTATCTAAACAGAGTAGTGGAGGGGTATAATCTATTTGTCGTAGATTATCCGGTAGAGTTTCAAGTACCTTTGCGTGCCCGAATCTGAGGTCTCTCCACGGCTGGATTGTATTTAGCCTGGCCGCACTGCAGCCGGCCTGAAATTTGCCGTAGAGATCCACAGGTGGAAGATTTAAGATTATTTCCAGAGATTTGGAGGGTGTGGTGGGAAGGGCTCCCGTGACGATCATGGCAGCCGTCCTCTGCACACGTTCCACCTTGGCTCTGGATACGGTGTTGTTTAGCGCAGGCCACCATACGGTGACCCCGTAGAAAAGGATGGGTCTTATCACAGCTGTGTACATCCAGTGTACTATATGTGGTTTTATTCCCCATTTTTTGCCTATAGCCGCCTTGCAGGAATACAGGGCAGTATTGGCCTTCCTGGAGCGATCTTCAATGTTTCGCTTCCAGTCCAGCTTGCTGTCCAGAATAACACCAAGGTATTTCACCTCGGTTGAGAGAGTAAGTGCCACCCCGTTTAGGGTGGGAGGTTTAAATAAGGGAGTTTTATACTTCCTTGTGAAAAGTACCATTTCTGTCTTGGCAGGATTGACACTAAGTCCACATTCCTTGGACCAGATGTTTACCAGACCTAGTGCGTTTTGCAATAACTCACTCAGGACCTGAAGATGTTTGCCCGTTGCAACGATTGCTATGTCATCGGCATACGCTATGACTTGACAACCGGTGCTCTTAAGGCTTAGAAGTATGGTGTTCACTGTTAGATTCCAAAGTAGAGGGGAGAGAACGCCCCCTTGCGGGGTGCCCCTGGTCACATACTTTGTAATGGAACCATCCCCCAGTTCTGATAGAATAGTTCTCTTTCCGAGAAGGAGCTCAACAAAATCCACCAGACCTCGCTGCACCCCCGCCCTGAGGAGGGAGTTAACAACAGAATTCGGGTAGACGTTGTTGAAAGCACCCTCGATATCGAGAAAAACTCCGAGCGTGTATTCCTTTAAGGCTTATCCTTTTTCAATCGTCGCTACGGTTTCATGGAGTGCGGTCTCCACGGATTTCCCCTTGGAATATGCATGCTGATTCGAGGAGAGGCTGTCAGCTTTAATATTCTGAGGCTTATAGGCCTGAAATCCTTCGGTTTCACATGTGCGGCCTTGCCTCCATTTGGCATGAATACAACCTTTGCCTTTGTCCACTCGTGTGGTATGTGAGTCAGTGTTAGGCAGGCTGTAAAAATCTGAGAAAGCATGGGACACAGTATGTCCTTACCTTCCTGTAGTTGAGCGGGAAAGATTCCGGCAATGCCAGGAGATTTGTAGGGCTGAAAGGACATTAAAGCCCATTCCACTCTCTCCTCACTTACAATGTCCCCAACGGTATCACCCAGAGACAAGTAGGTCCTAGGACCGGGCGAAAAATCTGAGGTGTCATCTGAGCAGCCCGGGAAGTGAGTGCTCATAAGGACCTCCAGCATTTCGCTACATGATGTCGTCCAGTCACCGTTAGGCTTCTGGATAGGGTTCATACCTGAAGAGGATTTCTAGAGAATTTTCCTCAGCCTGCTGGCTTCAGAGTTCTCTTCTATGTTGTCGCAGAAGTTGTGCCAAGATTCGCGTTTCGCCCTCTTTATGGCCTTCTTGAAAACTTTGAGTGCGTCTTTGTATGGTTGCCAAAGACCTGTTCGTTTAGCTTGATTGAAGAGCCTCCTGCTGTTCTTCCTCAGTGCTCAAATCTTAGGATTCCACCACTGGGGTTTCTTTTTGACCTTCGGGAGGGTGCTTGGGCAGGAGGCTTTGAAAGCAGCATTACAGGCATTTGTCACAAAGTTCACTGCTTCATCAATTTTTGGCGATGAGCCCAGCTCACCGAGAGAAACAACTCTCGTATTCTAGAGACTCGCTTCATCAGATCTTAACGATAAGCAGGACTTATCGTGAGAAGCGTATCTGTGTAGAGAGACCGACAGCGTATTTTTATACTTTGCCCAGTCGGTTCACTTCTTGTTCCTTGCTTAAAGCTAATGTAGAGATGGTCAGAGAAAGAGTGTTCTTTGGACACCTGCCAGTGCCTTATCTGATCAGACAAACCGCTCGAAACAAGGGTGATGTCCAGCACTTCGCTTCTAACAGAGGTCACAAAAGTGGGGTCGCGCCCGCGGTTACATACAGTAAGATTATATAAAAGGACAAAGTCAAGTAAACACTCACCTCGAGGTTTGGTGTCGCTTGAGCCGCAGATCGTGTTATGCGAATTAGAGTGTGCCCCTATTATGACCGGAAGTTTCCTGCGATTTGCTTCCTTCACAGCTTCTTCCAGTCTGTAGGGTGGAAAAACATGGCTGTCGTGGGCCATGTAGGATGTTGCCAGCCAGACAACGCTCTTCTTCAGCTGGACGCTGATGCAGACAGTATCCTCGTCGCTGTATTGGGAGAGTAAAAAATAAGAATATACTTTTTTAATCAGAATGCAAGCTCTGATGCTACCTGCTACTGGAGCTGTTACAACCTGGTAGGCATCAGAGTTCAGTCCGCAAACCTTGTTTCTAACGATCCAAGGCTCTTGGACTAGAATCAAGTCCTCAGCTTTATTGCTGAGGCGAAGAAGAAGGGCAGCCGAGGCTGCCTTGGAATGGTGCAGATTAATTTGTAGGATCTGCACCATCCTCAGAGTCGGTGATGTCCATCGCTTCTAGCTCTTCCCGTTCGGAGTAACTGGCGATGCAAGGAAAATTGGGAAAGAGACGTCCAACATCCTGGAAGAGGAGTTGAGAGAAATATTGCTTTTGTGAGACAGCGAACTCAAATTATGAGTGACAAGATGAAGGCCAAGTATGATAAGGCAATGAACTCCGAGGGCTTCCAAGAGGGAGACTTAGTGTTGCTGTACAATCCACAACGGAAGAAAGGTTTGTCCCCAAAACTACAATGCAACTGGGAAGGTCCGTATAAGGTCGTCAAATGGCTGAGTGACGTAGTGAATCCAGACCGTTGGGAGACCAAGAGACAAGATGAAGGTGATCCACTTGGAAAGGCTTGCAGCGGTTGGAACAGCATGGACGGAAGGGTTGGAAGAAAAATACCAGCACAAGGCTAAGGAACTTCTCCGCAGATACTCCAACATATTCGACAAGGATGGCAACAAACCAGGCAGGACAAACGGTGTACATCGCATTGATACTGGTAATACAATGCCCATCCGTCAAGCTCCTCGGAGTTTTCCACTTGCCAAACGTGAAACTGTTAGCCAAATATTAAAATAAATGAGCGAGAGTGGTGTGATTGAACCATCAGCGAGTCCATGGCGTTCGCCGGTAGTACTTGTGAAGAAGAAGGATGGTCAAATGCTGTTCTGCGTAGACTACCGGAAACTAAATGATGTGACGAAAAAGGACAGCAATCTACTTCCCAGGATCGATGATACTCTGGACTCGTTGACTGGAACAAAATGGTTCTCCACACTCGACCTTAAGAGCGGTTATTGGCAAGTGGAGGTAAGTGACGAGGACAAGGAGAAGACAGCTTTCAGCGTTGGAGACGGTCTGTGGCAATTCACCGTGATGCCCTTTGGGTTAAGCAACGCTCCTGCCACTTTTGAAAGGCTTATGGACCATGTGCTTAAGGGACTGCATTGGAAAACCTGCTTGGTGTATCTAGACGACATTATTGTATTGGGTAAAAGCTTCGAGGAACACCTTAACAATTTGGAGGAAGTTTTCCAAAGGATAGCTGGCGCTGGTCTGGTGCTAAGTCCTACAAAGTGCTCACTGTTCAAAAAGGAGGTGAACTACTTAGGGCACAAGGTGACAACTGAGGGCATCTGTACTGCGAAGGAAAAGATAGAAGCAGTAAAGGATTGACCAAGACCTAGGAACCTGCACGAACTACGAAGTTTTCTTGGGCTATGCACCTACTACCGCCGATTTGTTCCGAATTTCGCCAGCATTGCTAATAGCCTCCACGAGCTTACGAGGAAAAATAGAGCCTTCGAGTGGAACAAGAAGCAGGAGGAGGCTTTCCAAACTCTGAAAGAACGGCTATGTACTGCACCTATCCTAGCGTATCCCGTTCCAGGTTCAACGTTTATTTTGGCTACGGATGCTAGTGGTTATGCCATAGGGGGCGTACTGTCGCAGGTAATTGATGGGCAGGAACTACTGCGTAACTCGGAGAGAACTACTAGCGTTGGTGGAGTGCGTCAAACATTTCCACAAGTACCTCTATGGGCAACGTTTCCGAGTTCGAACGGACCATGCAGCGCTGAAGTTGCTACTTCAGTTTAAGAATCCAGAAGGACAACTACACGTCTAGAGGACATTATAGACGTCCGGCTAACGACAATAACACCAGCGGAAGAGTGGAAGGAAGAACAGCTTCGAAAGTGTCAGCAGGAAGATCCAGATCTGCAGCTTTTGATGCATGGACTGGAGGTACACAGAAGGCCAACTAAAGAGCAAATGGCTGCGGAAAGCCCCATCGCAAAGGCGTACTGGGCACAATTGAACAACTTAAAATTAATATCTGGCTGTTTGCATCGGGTATGGGAAAGTGAAGACGGCCAGTGCTCCCGCAACCTGATAGTAGTTCCAAGGGTAAGAATTCCGGATGTACTCAAGGAATTCCACAATGGTCCTAGTGGAGGGAATCTGCGAATCACGAAGACCCTGGAGAAGGTGAAGAAGAGTTTCTATTGGGTTGGTTGTCGGCAATCGGTCGCAGAGGAACATTTGCGGAAGGTCGTGGACAAGAATCAAAAAGATTGGGATGTCCGNCGAATCACGAAGACCCTGGAGAAGGTGAAGCAGAGTTTCTATTGGGTTGGTTGTCGGCAATCGGTCGCAGACGAACATTTGCGGAAGGTCGTGGACAAGAATCAAAAAGATTGGGATGTCCGCATACCCTTGTTCCTGATGGGATACCGGTCAACAGTGCATGAAACAACGGGTAAAACTCCTGCAAGGGTAATCTTCGGCAGTGAGCTCCGTTTGTGTGACCTGAAGTTTGTAGTAGGTTAGGTTAGGTTAGAGTGGCTGCCCGCGCAGAGCGCGGAGCACACGTGGGCTGGAAAAGCCCGTTGTGATACCACTGGCCGAAGCCACTTGTTTCTTTCCCTCCCTTAGTAGTTTAACCACCGAGTGCGTTTTATAAATCAAACGGCTAAACAAACTAAAAAGTACTTGTTGAAGAATTGGTTGCGCATGTTGGACAGCGCGGGACAATGCCAGAGATAGTGTTCGATGGTCTCCACCTCCTCCTCGTCTCTGCAACTGCGACAAAAATCGTTGGTGAGGAATCCTAACCTCTTTCCGTGTTGGCCCATCAGGCAGTGTCCGGTGATTACCCCGACTACTAATCTAAGAGAGGAGCGGTCCAGCCGGGTGCGAGCTCTGGATCGCTTTACATCAATCTTTGGCCATATTTGCCTGGTAATATGACAGGTGGTTTCCACCGCCCATCTTAGAAGGTTAGAGGTATGCCCGCATTCCGAGCAGAATTGACTACAGATATTTCCGTCCCCCTCCTTGCCAACTCGTCGGGTAGGCAGTTGCCAGGGGTGTCCCTGTGTCCAGGGACCCATATAACAGTCAAGGAGCATTTTGATGCCAGCAGGTTGAGAGTCTTCCAGCATTCGATGGCTACTTTGGACGTTGCTTCGTTAGAATTGAGAGATTTGATAGCAGCCTGGCTGTCAGAATAGATAGGGATAGGCCGTCCTGGAGGGGCGGAGGTTATAAGTCACCGAGCCGCCTCCACTATGGCGTTTAATTCCGCTTGAAAAACGCTGCAATGGTCCGGTAAGCGAAAACTGAGATTTAGCGCGAGTTAGACCCCGCTACCCACTCTTTTGTTAAGCTTGGAACCATCTGTATATATGGCCGTAGCCCCTGAGTTCAGGTCTGTGGCCCTTTCCCACTCGTTCCTCTCTGGGATTCTTGTGGAGAATTGGTTATCTAAACAGAGTAATGGAGGGATATAATCTATTTGTCGTAGATTATCCGGTAGAGTTTCAAGTACCTTTGCGTGCCCGAATCTGAGGTCTCTCCACGGCTGGATTGTATTTAGCCTGGCCGCACTGCAGCCGGCCTGAAATTTGCCGTAGAGATCCACAGGTGGAAGATTTAAGATTATTTCCAGAGATTTGGAGGGTGTGGTGGGAAGGGCTCCCGTGACGATCATGGCAGCCGTCCTCTGCACACGTTCCACCTTGGCTCTGGATACGGTGTTGTTTAGCGCAGGCCACCATACGGTGACCCCGTAGAAAAGGATGGGTCTTATCACAGCTGTGTACATCCAGTGTACTATATTTGGTTTTATTCCCCATTTTTTGCCTATAGGCGCCTTGCAGGAATACAGGGCAGTATTGGCCTTCCTGGAGCGATCTTCAATGGTTCGCTTCCATTCCAGCTTCCTGTCCAGAATAACACCAAGGTATTTCACCTCGGTTGAGAGAGTAAGTGCCACCCCGTTTAGGGTGGGAGGTTTAAATAAGGGAGTTTTATACTTCCTTGTGAAAAGTACCATTTCTGTCTTGGCAGGATTGACACTAAGTCCACATTCCTTGGACCAGATGTTTACCAGACCGAGTGCGTTTTGCAACAACTCACTCAGGACCTGAAGATGTTTGCCCGTTGCAACGATTGCTATGTCATCGGCGTACGCTATGACTTGACAACCGGTGCTCTTAAGGCTTAGAAGTATGGTGTTCACTGTTAGATTCCAAAGTAGAGGGGAGAGAACGCCCCCTTGCGGGGTGCCCCTGGTCACATACTTTGTAATGGAACCATCCCCCAGTTCTGATAGAATAGTTCTCTTTCCGAGAAGGAGCTCAACAAAATCCACCAGATCTCGCTGCACCCCCGCCCTGAGAAGGAAGTTAACAACAGACTTCGGGTAGACGTTGTTGAAAGCACCCTCGATATCGAGAATAACTCCGAGCGTGTATTCCTTTAAGGCCAATCCTTTTTCAATCGTCGCTACGATTTCATGGAGTGCGGTCTCCACGGATTTCCCCTTGGAATATGCATGCTGATTCGAGGAGAGGCTGTCAGCTTTAATATTCCGTCGAATATATTCGTCGATGAGCCTCTCTAGAGTTTTGAGAAAGAACGAGGTGAGGCTTATAGGCCTGAAATCCTTCGGTTTCACATGAGCGGCCNCCTGAGGAGGGAGTTAACAACAGAATTCGGGTAGACGTTGTTGAAAGCACCCTCGATATCGAGAAAAACTCCGAGCGTGTATTCCTTTAAGGCCAATCCTTTTTCAATCGTCGCTACGATTTCATGGAGTGCGGTCTCCACGGATTTCCCCTTGGAATATGCATGCTGATTCGAGGAGAGGTTGTCAGCTTTAATATTCCGTCGAATATATTCGTCGATGAGCCTCTCTAGAGTTTTGAGAAAGAACGAGGTGAGGCTTATAGGCCTGAAATCCTTCGGTTTCACATGAGCGGCCTTGCCTCCATTTGGCATGAATACAACCTTTGCCTTTGTCCACTCGTGTGGTATGTGAGTCAGTGTNATTTGGCATGATTACAACCTTTGCCTTTGTCCACTCGTGTGGTATGTGAGTCAGTGTTAGGCAGGCTGTAAAAATCTGAGAAAGCATGGGACACAGTATGTCCTTACCTTCCTGTAGTTGAGCGGGAAAGATTCCGGCAATGCCAGGAGATTTGTAGGGCTGAAAGGACATTAAAGCCCATTCCACTCTCTCCTCACTTACAATGTCCCCAACGGTATCACCCAGAGACAAGTAGGTCCTAGGACCGGGCGAAAAATCGGGGGTGTCATCTGAGCAGCCCGGGAAGTGAGTGCTCATAAGGACCTCCAGCATTTCGCTACATGATGTCGTCCAGTCACCGTTAGGCTTCTGGATAGGGTTCATACCTGAAGAGGATTTCGAGAGAATTTTCCTCAGCCTGCTGGCTTCAGAGTTCTCTTCTATGTTGTCGCAGAAGTTGTGCCAAGATTCGCGTTTCGCCCTCTTTATGGCCTTCTTGAAAACTTTGAGTGCGTCTTTGTATGGTTGCCAAAGACCTGTTCGTTTAGCTTGATTGAA
>NW_016170900.1:12964-15182 GCF_001687245.7 Rhagoletis zephyria
GGTGTCATCTGAGCAGCCCGGGAAGTGAGTGCTCATAAGGACCTCCAGCATTTCGCTACATGATGTCGTCCAGTCACCGTTAGGCTTCTGGATAGGGTTCATACCTGAAGAGGATTTCTAGAGAATTTTCCTCAGCCTGCTGGCTTCAGAGTTCTCTTCTATGTTGTCGCAGAAGTTGTGCCAAGATTCGCGTTTCGCCCTCTTTATGGCCTTCTTGAAAACTTTGAGTGCGTCTTTGTATGGTTGCCAAAGACCTGTTCGTTTAGCTTGATTGAAGAGCCTCCTGCTGTTCTTCCTCAGTGCTCAAATCTTAGGATTCCACCACTGGGGTTTCTTTTTGACCTTCGGGAGGGTGCTTGGGCAGGAGGCTTTGAAAGCAGCATTACAGGCATTTGTCACAAAGTTCACTGCTTAATAAATTTTTGGCGATGAGTCCAGCTCACCGAGAGAAACAACCCTCGTATTCTAGAGACTCGCTTCATCAGATCTTAACGATAAGCAGGACTTATCGTGAGAAGCGTATCTGTGTAGAGAGACCGACAGCGTANCTTTTTGACCTTCGGGAGGGTGCTTGGGCAGGAGGCTTTGAAAGCAGCATTACAGGCATTTGTCACAAAGTTCACTGCTTCATCAATTTTTGGCGATGAGCCCAGCTCACCGAGAGAAACAACTCTCGTATTCTAGAGACTCGCTTCATCAGATCTTAACGATAAGCAGGACTTATCGTGAGAAGCGTATCTGTGTAGAGAGACCGACAGCGTATTTTTATACTTTGCCCAGTCGGTTCGCTTCTTGTTCCTGTATGCTGTTAAAGGAGCAGGATCAAAATTGAGCTTTAAGCTAATGTAGAGATGGTCAGAGAAAGAGTGTTCTTTGGACACCTGCCAGTCCCTTATCTGATCAGACAAACCGCTCGAAACAAGGGTGATGTCCAGCACTTCGCTTCTAACAGAGGTCACAAAAGTGGGGTCGCGCCCGCGGTTACATACAGTAAGATTATATAAAAGGACAAAGTCAAGTAAACACTCACCTCGAGGTTTGGTGTCGCTTGAGCCGCAGATCGTGTTATGCGAATTAGAGTGTGCCCCTATTATGACCGGAAGTTTCCTGCGATTTGCTTCCTTCACAGCTTCTTCCAGTCTGTAGGGTGGNGTTGGTGTCGCTTGAGCCGCAGATCGTGTTATGCGAATTAGAGTGTGCCCCTATTATGACCGGAAGATTCCTGCGATTTGCTTCCTTCACAGCTTCTTCCAGTCTGTAGCGGGGAAAAACATGGCTGTCGTGGGCCATGTAGGATGTTGCCAGCCAGACAACGCTCTCCTTCAGCTGGACGCTGATGCAGACAGTATCCTCGTCGCTATATTGGGAGAGTAAAAAATAAGAATATACTTTTTTAATCAGAATGCAAGCTCTGATGCTACCTGCTACTGGAGCTGTTACAACCTGGTAGGCATCAGAGTTCAGTCCGCAAACNCAACGCTCTTCTTCAGCTGGACGCTGATGCAGACAGTATCCTCGTCGCTGTATTGGGAGAGTAAAAAATAAGAATATACTTTTTTAATCAGAATGCAAGCTCTGATCCTACCTGCTACTGGAGCTGTTACAACCTGGTAGGCATCAGAGTTCAGTCCGCAAACCTTGTTTCTAACGATCCAAGGCTCNGAATCAAGTCCTCAGCTTTATTGCTGAGGCGAAGAAGAAGGGCAGCCGAGGCTGCCTTGGAATGGTGCAGATTAATTTGTAGGATCTGCACCATCCTCAGAGTCGGTGATGTCCATCGCTTCTAGCTCTTCCCGTTCGGAGTAACTGGCGATGCAAGGAAAATTGGGAAAGAGACGTCCAACATCCTGGAAGAGGAGTTGAGAGAAATACATGCTTTTGTGAGACAGCGAACTCAAATTATGAGTGACAAATTGAAGGCCAAGTATGATAAGGCAATGAACTCCGAGGGCTTCCAAGAGGGAGACTTAGTGTTGCTGTACAATCCACAACGGAAGAAAGGTTTGTCCCCAAAACTACAATGCAACTGGGAAGGTCCGTATAAGGTCGTCAAATGGCTGAGTGACGTAGTGAATCCAGACCGTTGGGAGACCAAGAGACAAGATGAAGGTGATCCACTTGGAAAGGCTTGCAGCGGTTGGAACAGCAAGTGTGTCTGATCGGGACGAGCAGACTTAGGTTGAGGGCAGTGTGGCGAATACTGCGGCAACACAAAGCG
>NW_016170901.1:0-2041 GCF_001687245.7 Rhagoletis zephyria
TTTAAAAATAGCCAAACAAAAAATTCTATGCTATACATATATATTTAATGTCTCTGATAAGCCCCCAGNAAATTCTATGCTATACATATATATTTAATGTCTCTGATAAGCCCCCAGTTGTGGTGTGATTTTAAGACATTAATATATTAGCCTATTCATCTTTTTAGTAATATAAGAATAACCTTGATCTTGATTTCATCATCATTGTTTGTCTAATAAGTATATTAATGCCAAGTGGACGATAACGAACCCACATAAATATATAAAAAAAATGCTTAAAAATGCTTGACTTACTGAAAAAAGTTCTTAAGTCCATTTTTTATGAAAACTCATATTTATATATAGGTGAAAATTTATAATTTCTATGAGTTAATAAAGTTATTACTCATATTAGAACTGATGAACTTATATGAAAATTAATGAAATTATATGAGTACATCAATTTAATACTTGTATGAAAATCTATAATTTCTATGACTTAATAAAGTTATTACTTGTATGAAAAATTATAACTTGTATTAGTTAATAAGGCAATTACTTATATGAAAACTGATGAACATATATGCAAATTAAAGAAATTATATGAGTTCATCAATTTAATACTTATANTGAAAACTCATAACTTCTATGAGTTAAAAAGGTTATTGCTTATATGAAAAAATTTTAACAGAGTCGAAAATGTATGAGAAAAATATGAAATTTCATCAAAATAATGCATGCAAGAAACATCACATATTTACTCGACTTTTTTTGTACATTAACAAAATCTGAAACTTATGTTAATTAAGAAACAATTAGGCATATGAAAACTAATGAAACTAACTTACATAAATAAATTTTTTTTTTTCGCGGCCAGGGGGTCGAAAATGCCTATTGCATCATCAAAGCTGTCGTCACAACAATGGTATGTCCGGAGACTAAAACACCCCCCCGAATTGGAACCGTCGCCCACCCTGGGACCACTAATCGCATTGCTTCAGGGTGGCGTTCCATATTTCTCATTAACTAAAGTTCCTTCGGTGCACCTGCGTCCAGGTCCCGCTTCTTGACTAAGTAAGTATTCTGCATATTTAACTATGTTCTTCCAGTTAGTTTCGCTATATAGCATGGCTTGGATGACGTTATCTGGATTAATTGGTCCTACAAGGTCTTGCAGATTATTGCGCTCGGTTTCACATCTTTTGCATCTGAAAAAAGTGTGGTCGGCATCGTCTTCTTCTGCGTCGCTGTATATGCATGACGGCTCTTCGGCTTTTCCCATTCTATACAGGTATTTGCGAAAGTAACCATGCCCAGGCAGCATTTGTGTGACGTAATAGTTTATTTCGCCATGTTCTCTTTGGGTCCACAGTTTTAGGTCTTTTATTAGCCTAGCCGTCCATCTGCCACGGCTTTCGTTTTGAAACCTATCTTGCCATAGTCTTAGTGTCTCGTCTCTTACTCTTTCCCTTTCGTTGGCACTTGGATTCGTTTGCGCCTTAAACTCCCACATTTTCTTGCGTTCGGCTGCTAGCAGGTCAATGGTCTTAAAGCTGCTGTGCGATGAGCTCTAGAAAATGTCTTGCAACGGTTTTTTTTTCTGTAGGGTGTCAGCCCAGATCTCCGCTCCGTATAGCAAAATATTCAAGGTTGTGAACATTAGAAGTTTTCTTTGACTAGCGATAGCCGCTTCTATTCTAGGTTTTAGCAGCCTTTCTAAGAGTTTTCCAGCTGTGTCCAGCATACAGAGTGGTCGATACGCTGATGGTGAGTCAAGGTTTCCCTTTCCTTTGGTGATTAAGACGAGCTGCTGCCTTTTCCAAATTTCTGGGAATATTCCGTTCTTGAGGCAGGCATTGTACATATTTAGAAGCACTTGAAGGCGTTCTGTGGCGATTTTTTTTAGAACTTCTGCTGGAATGCCGTCTGGGCCTGGTGCTTTCTTGGCCTTTACTCTATTAGTGGCGGACTTGAGCTCTTCTGCGGTAAATGGTGGTATTTCTTGAGGAGCGATGATAGGCTCCATTTCTTTGGTTAATGCCTCATGCGTGGGAAAGAGTTC
>NW_016170901.1:14313-15182 GCF_001687245.7 Rhagoletis zephyria
TGCGGAAAAGTACAGATTTCGTGTGGAAAGATCCACAACGTAAGGCTTTTGAGGCGTTGAAGGTGGCTATCACCACGAAACCAGTGTTGGCCATGTATGACGCAACAAAACCACACGAAGTGCACACCGATGCTAGCGCGTTAGGCTTATCGGGTGTGTTGATGCAGAACGAAAACGAACAATGGAGGCCTGTGTTTTATTTTAGCAGGCAATGCAACGATGCTGAACGAAACTACGCGAGCTATGAGCTGGAAGTCCTGGCCATAGTAGAGACATTGCAACGATATCGAATGTACTTAATGGGACAGCATTTCAAAGTGGTAACGGATTGCAACGCGGTTGCATCCACTAAAGCCACGACACCTTTAATCCCACGTATAGCCAGGTGGTGGCTCAAATTGCAGGAATATGATTTTGAGTGCATCCATCGGTCAGCAACAAGAACGCCTTAGCGGATGGACTAAGCAGATGCCCATCCCTTCCATCATGTGAACCAGCAACAGTGGCTGACGCAGTTTATCCAGTGGTTAGTATCTCCGACGATTGGGTGGCTGCTATTCAACTGCAGGACGAGAAATTGAAGCACATTTTTGAAATTTTGAATGGCAAGTCTGGAGACAACGCAACGCAAGTTAATGATGGTTATGTCCTTGAAGGTCATCGGCTTTATCGTAAACTTGGAAGCGACAAAAAGTTGGTAGTACCACAAGGTGTGAAGTGGCGAGTTACGCGAGCTTGTCATGACGAAGCAGGTCATTTTGGTGTGGACAAAACCCTTGAACGGTTGCTCAAAGATTTTTGGTTCGCACGAGCTTATGTGAAATCTTACATCGACGCTTGTCCAGAATGTTGTCTGAATAAGGTGAAGG
>NW_016170902.1:0-15182 GCF_001687245.7 Rhagoletis zephyria
ATATATATATATATATAGCAGGCGCTCACGTTCTTTTGCATACAGCCAGATGCAAATCAAGCAGGAGCAACGCTTGACGTTCTAGTGCATTATGAATCCGTCGCGTTTACCACTACCACAAAGCTCACATCCGCACACTGATAAATATGTAAATATATAATTTGGTACATTAAGTGCAGGCATTGCTATAGGAGCTTTAGTGGTTGCTGTTACCAATCAACGACACTTCCGGCTGCCAAAAATTTTTGTGTGTTAACTTAAGTAACAAAAGAATCGTGCCAATGTACATTCATTGATACGTACTTATCTACATTGTATTTATATGTACACATATGTATTCTAGGAATGTTAATCCCGGGATACCGGCCTTTTTGAGGTACCAAAAATCCCGGTATTCTTGGCGAATAATCCCGGTATTTTCGGGATTTATAATTTGCACTGACGGCAATAATAGAAACACCTTTTAATGGCCAGTATTAGCTATATAACCTTTTTTTTAATAATTAATATTTGTCTACCTCATTGTACATATAACACCGTGCGATAGTAAATATTACACACACAAATCAATATATTCGCGAAACCATGGGCCAAATATAGTAAAATTGCATTTTTAGTTCTGCACTCTGACGTCAGTACTTTAAAAATTATTTAAAAACTTCAGTGAAATGTGCTTGGAGAAATAGTATGGGTATCATATTAAATATTCGCAGTAGTTGGTTTGACGTAGCGTACGGCTTACGTTTCGGTATGTAGGCTATGCTGAAATGTTGTAGTTGTAATTTTTAGTGCTCCACGAAAACGCTTATTGCACGAGAACTAATGAAACGATTTCAACAAAAGTTGTGGCGTTTCAAAAATAAAATTCCAACCCGATCGACAAATTTATTTTTGTAAAAGCGCAAACAGTCAACGACGTAACGTAGACGTAGGTTGACGCAGACACGATCTACCTTATGGGATCCGCGTGTTAACGAAAACTCACCACCGAATGGCGGTGACGTTGCCGTTGCTTCTCTCTCTCTCGTCGTCCACGTTTACGATACGTTGTTGACTAACTGCGCTTTAAGTAACCAATTCAGCTACTGTCGTAGAAACAACGATAAATATTGGCTTATTTTGGGGTCAATTTTGAGCCTTTAAAGTGCTCTAGCAACTTATGATTTGCAGATCTAAGTTTCATTTTCGGTATATAAGTTTTTTGGAGCAGCAGAAATATTATCGTGTTTCGTGAATTTTATATAAGTTCAACAAATGTTGAGCACTTTAGTGCAAAAAATTGTTGAAAAAATTTGCAAATTTTTTTTATTACCAAAATGCTCGAAAACCGCTCAAATAATTTTGTTTTTGTTTTTGTTTTTGTTTTCTTTAATCAAAAACTCAATATCATTTGGTATATGGGAAGTTTTGGTTGATATCTATATATATGTTTATTTGATTCAAACATATGGGCATAAATAATTTTCCATACAAAATCACTTCGTCATCAGTTTCCATGCACGTGCATGCGCTGGCAGTGAGAGAAGGATACAAAAAGTATGTATGTGTAGGTATTTCGGCCTACAAATAACAGATGGCGCAATATTTATAACCTAGTCGCAGCATACGTACTTATGTTGATTGCAGTTAATGTGGATCTGTTTTTCTTTTAGTAATCTGTGTATGTATGTATGTATGTATGTATGTATGTATGTATGTATGTATGTTTGTACGAACATATGAATGCATAATACGCGAAAATTTTTTCGTCATATCAAATCTGTAACGTTCGTTTGATTTTACAAAATGAGGTATCAAATTAAAGGGCTTAGCCGGCGGATGTGTAATAACTTCTTATTTTTTCAAAAAGAGTTGGCACCTGACAAAAAAAAATTAAATTTAAATTATTTTTAAGTTAAATCAATTATTACACTACGAGTATCGATCGAAATTGTTTTGAAAAGGCTTTATTTCTTAATTATATGCTGCCGCCTATTTCAAAAATCAAGTTCGACTTAAATAAAGGCAGATAATTGAAATGTATAGCCTGATATGGATGTCAGACGTAAGAGGTTGTGGTTTGAAAATATTTTGCAGTGGGTTGCCACCTTGTTACAAAGTTAGATTCAATATAAGCAATAGGTTAAATAAATTACTTCAATATGAATATAAAATAAATTTGCTTTGAAGAGACTTTATTTCCGAACTGCACGTAGGAGGATTGGCACCTGATTTTATAATTAAATTCAATTTTAATTAAGAGTATTAGATAATTTAAATATGTATCACAATACAAGTGCCAGACGAAAAAGTTTCAATGAGGTTTTGATTCAAAAATAATTTGAACAGGATTAAATTATATGAAATATTGCAATATGGGCGTCAAACAAAGGAGTATTGAGAAATATTTAGTTTGAGCATTTATATCATTAAAGAGGGTATCCACCTGTGTAGAAAGTTAAACTCAAATTATTGAATAGGTCAAATGAATTATTAGGGTATGCGTATAAATTGATATGGATAAAAAATATTTTCTTATGAACTTTATTTAAGAGAGTTGCCATATGTTTTAAGATTAAATTCAATTTGAATTAATGGAATTATATACACAAAGTAAACAAGAATCGCAATATCTGTGTAAGTCGAAAAATTATGGTTTTAAAATATTTTGAACAGAGTTGCCGTATTTTATAAAATTGTAATTTAATTAAAGTAAGCATAAGCTAAATGAAATATTAAAATGTGGTGTGAAACGAAGGTGGTAAGATATCCTTAGTTTGAATATTTGGAATATTAAAGAGGGTTGCCACCAGTCTAAAAAGGAAACTCAAATGATTTAATAAGTTAATAAGTTGAAGCAATTATTAAAAATATGGGCTTCAAATGAAATGGGTTTAAAAAGGCTATATTTCTGAACTGTATTTAGGACCGTCGTCACGTATCTAAAAAGGCAAATTTAACTTAAATCATCATGCAGATGAAATTTGTACGTATCACAATATCAGACGCGCGAGAGTGTTTTATCTCTTAACTATATTTAGGAGAGTTGCCAGCTGTTTGAGAAGTCTTAGCTAACTATGCACAAATTCGAAGACGAGGACAATGAAAAGACGAGCACGAACACGAAGAAGAATACAAGTACGGAACCTAGGCTAAAATAAAAAGTAATAAAAATTTGTGCAGTATGAAAGAAAATAAAAATGTACCGAAGTAATAATACACGTCATGGCATATGTATGTGTGTCTATTTATAAGCTGGTGGTACATATGATTGAAGTTAATGTGGATATGCTTCTCTATTGCTAATTATTAATAGTTTGCAATTCATATTGATTTATTAAATCTAATTCAATACAATCAAAACGAAAATTTTATGTACCCTTTTTTAACTTGAATGCCATCTTAATAATATCACGTATTCTACGTTTAAGTGTGTCGAAGCCACAGCCTCCAGTTCAAGACGAAGGCGCTGGACTAATCCTTTTGTATTTTTTTATGTTGGCCGAAAACTGGGCTGGCCCTGCGGAATGGCAGCACGCTCGGGCTTATGAATTCTTTAATATTAATATAAGTCTTCGGGTATATTTCGTTCTTTTATTTTGTAGCCTTGCGCTTTCGACTGTGCTTGTGCTTGAGCTCAGCTATTTAAAATACGTATATATTTACTATGTTAAATACACACATTAGAGGGCTATTCAAGTGGAGTAAAATTCAGAGAAAAGCGGAATACAGAAAAGCTGGCTTTGCAAATGAGCGAAACTCCACGGAAACGTGACTACTTTATCAGCTTTCGTTCAAACACGTATGTATGTAAATACGTATGTACATACATGCATAAGATAAGTTGTACACAATACAACATCCAGCCATTTTGAAGTATTTGAGTGCATTGGCAGGCGGGGCGTATGAGTGATGAAACTATTTGCCAACTTCATGCGCGTCTACACACAGCAACAACACCAATACATATGTACATACATACATACCTGCATACTAACGCCTATACGAATAAACTAACGGTAAATTTATGCGCTTCACTCGCCACCCCAGTGCCAACAAGAATGCCGACGTTGACATTAGCGTAGGAGTTTTCTATATTTTTTCTGGGTTCCAAGTGGCCTGAAGGTATGCTTGTATGTTGGCACAACAAATGCAGACATAAACGCATAAGTTTACTAAACTTTTAGAAGGTGTTGACTTGTTGTGTGTGTTTTTATTGTTTGTTGTTGCTGTTTTTATTAGAAAGGTGCAGGAGCATTTTGATTTCATACTTGTTGTGCTTCGTAGATTTTATGTACATATGTATGTCTAAGCGTATGAACAATTTTATATATGTACACGTACATACATGCAAAAATGCATAGTGCTCGTTTTGTCTTGCATGTTTTCGCATTTCATTGTAAATTGGCATACATATTTATGTGCAAGTGTGTGCATGACATTTTAGTTACTGTCTTGGTTGTTGGTATTGTTGATGTTTACCAGCTGTTAACTTTGTTGAAATGTCGTCAAAAGAATTTCTTGTTCCTGTTATTTTGGCTGTTATTTTTTATTTTTTTGCTTTCACATTTGAATCAACCTGGATGCTCGTGGCGTACACTTCACATAGTCGCGCAGTGCCACTTGTCACGAATTGACATTCGCATAGGCAATGGACGGCAGTAGGTTTATTGAGGCAGCCGTCAGCCAAAGGCGAGATATACATACATATACATACATACATGCATACAAATATACCAAGTAGGTTTGACTAGGGTTGCCTACTTTTGCATAAACATATACAAATTTGTATTAACTGTGTGTCGCCTGTGTCACCAAGCCCCTTCTCAACTTATACTTTGAGTTCAAGTGCCCTCAAATGTGCTGCTATGCGCCGACAGCCTTTCTAAAGCACAATCCATTGCGAAGGCGTGAATACATACATATAGACATGAGAACATATTTATTTATATATATATGTTTATCTTAACAATGCACGGAGATGTGGAATTGAAAGACGTTTAATATGTATTTTTACAAGAATATTTTTTAAAATTTATAATTTAATTAAATATGTTAACAACTGTAAGTAGTATAAAACAAATTGATGTACACATAAATTGTGCAGAATGCGTAAAGGTTTTAAAAATTTACAGAAAGTTTATTTACTTTTGTAATCGGCAAATAAAATTCATATAAAATTTTAAACACTTTTCGCAACCTGTGCACACTAATAACCGCTAAAAGTGGTTACCGTCTTATAAGTTAGTACCGAAATATTGCCAAGTGAAATATAAAATACAAGAATTTCCACAAATCTTCATAGTTGAATTGCTGAGTATTTGGACTGCATTACCAACGCAATGTTAAACATCCCACCCTACACGGGGTGGCACCAACTCTCTCAACCGAGGTCTAATACCTTGGAGTTTTTCTAGACAAGAAACTGGACTGGAAGAACCGCTCTGTATGCTTGTAAGACGGCTATAATCAAAAAATGGCGAATAAGACCACATATAGAACACTGGATGTACACAGCTGTGATAAGACCCTAAGGCACTAAACAACACTTTGTCCAAAGTGGAACGAGTGCAGAGGACGGCTGTGGAAATAATGTCAAATCTTTCACCTGTGAATATCTACGGTAAATCTCGGGCTGGCTGCAGTGCAACCAGGTTATATACGATCCAGCCGTGGAGAGACCTCAGATTCGGACACGCAAAAGTACTTGGAAATCTACCGGATAATCTACGACTCATGTAACAAATTCTCCATAAGAGTCTCAGAGAGGAACGAACGAGAAGGGGCCTCAGAATTAAAATCAGGGTCTACGGCTATATAATCGATGGTTTCAAGCTTAACAAATTAGTGGGTGGCGAAGTTTACTTCCGACCATTATAGCGTTTTTCAAGCGGAGCTAAACGCCATAATAGAGACGACTTGGTTTATAAATAAAAGTCTTTAATAACTGTTATCTAAGACATATTACATAAAAATTAAAAATAATTGTCTTTTGGATTTATAATATAAAAATTAAAAATAATTGTTATTTTTTTAATTTTGCATAAAAATTGCAAATAAAAATTTACTTTCAAATTTCAGTCTCGGTGAAAAAAGAAATCGATTGGTAAGTATCACTTAGTTGTAGAACATTTCGAAATCGGGAAAAGCTTAACATACAGTCTACTGAACGTTGAAAAAATAATGTACAAACATATATGTATTTAATTTGTATGTACAAAGTACGGTTTCGCCCGAAGGAAATTATATTACTCATACGCCATGTATCCATGCGTTAGTTCTAACTTAGTAGGAAAACAATAACTATTGATTACGCAAAATTTACCGCCAGTGGAAAGTATTTGGCATTATTGAATTTAGTTATTGAACAATATTCTGTAAAACGTATGCAGATATACATATATAAATCAGCACTTCGACTTAACAAAGGTGAGTAACGCTTTTACGTACATTTCCTGTTTGCTGCCACCTTCCCAAGCAAGCAGATACACGTCCATTCTTAAAGGTAAGGCTGTTTGCCTAAGAAAGGGATACTATGGATTTTTACGAATATCAGAATCTTGTGCATAAAAAACTTTATATTTTAACCTTGACATAACTTCGAAGATATGGGTGAGCTCTGGTGGTGTTTAATTAACAACTTCATAGCCTGCCCTTTCTACAACAAATGTAAGGCGCTGGATAATTTCTTTTTAATACAGTTAAATTTACTTAAAAGTTAGGGGGTTTTCGTAGGAAAGTTCTAGAGAATTTAAATTTAATTTTTAATAAAGTTTCTTCCACCTCCCCTCCAGTCATTCATTAAAAAAATTGATGATCACAGCAAAAACACATTTATAAAATATATGTAAGTAAAAATTTTGAATACTAAAAATAAAAATGATGAAAAAAGGAATTCAATTACATTTAGAGAAGCACACACAAGTACAAACAATTCAAATTTTGTTTGAGCAATGGTAAAACTACAGAAATAAGAGAGGGCAATTTGGCGCTGTGGTGGCAAGCAAGTGTGGCAGCAGCAATGTGCATTCCAAATTATTCAGGTCCATTAGGTAGATATTACTTGTGCTTTATTTAAGATTGATGCTTTTTTTCTTCAATTTTCATAAGCGACAGGCTGGCAGAGAAACGACCTAGCTGAAAGGACATCCAAACGCAGATATGAGCCAGCCAGAGGCTGACTAGGGAAAAGGGGAGGATAGACCGAACATTAATAGCGACAAAAAAAAATAAAATAATAATTCCATTCTGAGTGTCAAGTAGCCTTAGATTGGAGTGTGGGGAATATGGAAGAGAAAAGCAAAATGAAGCGAGCTTGACGCTAAAATTTTACAACCTTTCTGTCTTACCATTTACTTGCAGGGCAACTGTCCCCAAAGCAAATGAGCAGTATTTCTTGTAGCTCTTTTTTTCTTGTGTTGTTATGGCATTTTTGTAGTCTGCACTAAGATGCACTTAAAGAGGCCTTCGAATATTTTTGATGAAATATTTTATACTTTTTCGAAGAATTTGTTAATTGTCTAAGCCAAAAGAAAAAGTTTTTGCATAAAAATAGTAAGTCATTCTCGAATTGAAATGCATGTTATTTTATCAGACGAGTAAAACATAGAATTTTGTAGCATTTTATGTAAGTGAAAAAAAAAAGTTTTTTAATTCCATTAAAATAAAACTTTGTATACACATATGCAAACAAGTGCGTAATAGATGAAAATGTGCAAACCACACATCCCAAGCTGTGTTTGTTTTGGTCAATGTGTGAAATTTCCGGTCAGCGAGCTTTATCTGCATAGTTCTAAAATTAAAAAAAATATGGACTTTAAATAAAAATTACTGCATGATAATATTTTATTTGTAAAAATATACGTATGTTGGTATAAATATGTATATAACAATGCTGGCTAACCACCAGACCGTTCTTTTTGCCCACCTTGGAAGCTCGTTAAGTGCAAATTTAATTATCACCGAACTTTCAGTGTGTTGCGAAATGGTTTTTCGTTTAGCACGAGGGTTCCAAAGAGAGGAGATGTAACCCTACCGTGAGGTGTAGATTTGCAGGCGCTATCATTACTTTAGCTAATCAGCAGATGATGGTTCTTCTACTCAATATATTGTCGGTGCAGAGAATAATCAACGGATATAATCCTGCAGCAAGTATTGATTTTTAAAAGGTTACCTTGTTTAACCGGAGTGGAACGAATTTTGAGCTTTCTGGACTTCGAAGCAGAGACCTACTGAATGGAAGCACTTAAAATAGGTAAGCCATCTCATGCTGACATTGGCGACAGTTCAACTCTATTTTCGAAGCTTAAATCTCTATTTAAAGCTTGGCTGTCACTAAAAATTCAAATTTCTCAACCAGTTTTATCGGTTTTGCAAAGAAAACTGCTCCCATTTCGATGAATGTTTCAAAATACCACCCTCTCTGCTTGGGATCTTCATAGATAAATTTGTATCCAGAAGGAAAGTTTGCACACATCGGTCAGTGATGATTGCAAGACAATGAAATGTATTTAATTAAAAGAGTATCCCAGGCCTCCATTGTGATGCTTCTCCTAAACAAAGGTCAGGTAGTGCTATCACCTACTAACCCACTCGATCCAGTAACAAAAAATTTAAAAGGACATACTATATACCTTGCGTGCATGGTCCTATTATAAGCTACTAGAAAACTCGATAGGTGGAGCTGGAGTCGAGTTATACATAAAAGTCGTAATTACGAGATGATTTCGTTCAAATTCAAAATAAAACTTTAAAAGTAACGAATGAGCAAGGAAAGACTCGACCACATCCTTCCAAGAAGGAACACGGCATACCTGCTTCATGGCTTCATTTAAAGGATATCCAAGAGATTACACGATTATTTTGACAATGTACACGAAAACTTTTAATCATGTGGAAGGGCCAGGATTCTTGACCTTCTTATAACAAAAAATGCACATTTATCCTCTTCAGTTTGCTTATAAACACTTTTATCGACTTACACGACATAAGACTGAAGATTGACGCATCCGCCCAATGCTGTATTTGCAAGATCATAGAAGCAGATTACGCTCGCTTGGCTGAGGTTTCACAGGTGGAAATAAGAGCATCGGTAAAGCTCATAACATCGAAAGGGACACATCATCGGCATCATCCTTTTACTTTTCTCCGTGCTCTCCGTCGATACGTAGTTATATTTAAAACTGACCCTGAAAATTATCCATAACGCATTTAGGGAAATTTCAGTTGCATAGGTATAATCCCATCTGATCTTGCAGTTTTACAAGTCTAAAGCTTTAAAACGCCCAAATAATCGTTCTCCTTTGGGGCAAGTATATTTACAATTCCACTCGCAGAATGATTCGATGGTGCTTGTCTAGGAACTTCTTGGGAAGTGTGTGTCCAAAAACGATCCTAATCTTTTCCTTCCACTTATAGTCTAGGAGCCATCTTACTTCTTCAGAAAATCTATTAAAGCTGAAGACTCAACACACAATTGGGGTCATAAATGAGTCTTTAATGAGTCCTATTTCGGAGGCTTTTCGATCATATTGAACTCACTTAAGAGTCCGAAATGAGGGTGTTTCCCTCCCTCTGAAGATCGACGTATATGAGCTTCAATTCATACATCAAATGATCCTCAATATGAGTCATATTGGACTCTTATTGGCCTCTTATACGGCTCATTTTAGACTCTTTTAAAACAATTGTTGGCCTCATATATGTACATATGAATCATTTCAGGCTCTTATCGGCCTCATAAATGACTACATTCGGACTCTTATTTTAGGTAGTTCTTTAAGTCTTATTGAACGCACTATATATGCAAAGGCATTCAGCAAAAACACGCATATATACATTCCAACATGAATTTAATAGCAGCATCTGCAGCTAAATTTTGTTTATATTTTGTTTTATAATTATTTTCATTTTTTGTATAAACAAGTTTAGATATAAATTTCGAATTTTTTTGTTTTTATATTGGTATAACGTATTGGCTCATAACTTGGATCATATATGACTCCAAAAAGATTCAAATAAGTCACGCAGTTCTCGTTTTTGAAACTCACATTTCTTACCCACCTAGGACTTCTTTCGGACTCACATATTCTGAACGCTCAGAATATGTTTGCGGGGAATGGGAAAATTTTCTAAATCTCAAAGCCTCTAAAAGGATAATTTTGCTTCTTTCGAAGACTTCTGCTCGCCACCCATATTTGCAGCTTAGTCTGAAAGATCGAAAGATTTTCGCTATGTATTTAGCTACCGTGTTTTCGATTTACGCTGGATTTGGGGTCAAGGTATGTCTGACCTAGAACCCTTGAGTTGAGAGAAATATATTTAGCCGACCCTTTTCTCAGTGAAGCCGATAATACAGAAATAATTACATATAGTAATCTTGTCAGTGTTCGTCAGATTATTTAGCTTTACAGTTAACTAGGGAAGAATGATAATTTATGGTCAGAGAAAAATAAATTTATTTGGGAAATAATTTACAAAAAGTAAAAACCTAATTATCGGCATATACTTATAATAACTTCCACATTAAATAATATGAAATCTTAAAAGAATAATTTGCCTTTTAATCAGGGAACAATGAAGTAAGAGAGATCATATTTTGAATTTTAGGAATATGTTTTCTAGTTGTTTCTGTTATAAAATTTTGTTTTGGGATCACAACGTTTTTAACTAAAGCTTAGTATCCAGCTCTTAAGAAAAGCAAAAACTCCATATAAAATGACGTACAAGAAATGGCTAAGAAATTTTCTTGAGTCAAATTTCCTTAAGGCAGTACGCAGTTCTTCAGAAATTTAGTACGCTTTCTACTACGGTTTTCTAAAGTTTTTTGTGAAAAAAGAGCACAAGGCAACCCAGGTTTGCAACAGAAATATATGCCCGTTCCATTATTTCTTGAGGAAAGAGTGAGGCAACAGGCTGTGAGGTATAAAAAATGTCAAAATTCCTTGGACACACACGCGAAATAATGGCAATTTTTTCTTGACCGTTTTCTTAAGAGCTGGATACTAAGCTTAAGGCCCAAATGAAACTTGTGGAAGCGTAAGATTTAAATAGTCATTCCATTAGTTTGCTTTCTGGTAGTTATATCTACGTAAAGTTAACTGAAATACGACTAACTAAATTTAAATGATACTCTTTATGAATAGTTGCTACACAAAGCCATAACGCAGACGAAATTGTAAAGAAATTGGTGCGAAAATTCCTATTTTCCATATTTTTTTAGGTAATCACATGAATTCTTGATTATAGAGAAATGTCTTTTCGAAAAAAAAATACATTTATAATTTTATTCTACTACATGTTATATAAAGTTTCGTTGAACAAAAAAAAATCAAATAAAAATAATTCCTGTTTAAGCAACCAAATATTCTAACGAAATATTAAGCATTCCTGGTATAATGACCGCATACAACATTTCAGTTCTATCTCCTTTTTTGCTAATTTTTCATTTTACCATTTTTATAAGTATTGTAATTCAAAGCAAACCCCTAACTTTTTGCTAATTCAATACGAGTAAACGCTGTTGAATTCCGAGAGTTTTTAGCTGAAATCGTTTGTTAAAGTATTTTTATTCGTTTTTGCAATTCTCGCTTTAGCGCTCCTCCTTTGTTTAGCTAACTTATTTTTCAATCGAAATTTTTAGACTATGCTCCAATTAAAATCAATTTTTTTTTCGTTGTTGTACGCGAAACGCAAGTACGTGCAGATATGCACATTCGTACAAGCCACACTTTAAAATTTGCTTACACAATTCATGCCAATTAGTTGCTAGTTCCTATTAGTTTCTAGGATTGAATTTTCGAGTTTTCGAGTAACTTGTTTTGCTAAGCAATTCGTTAATAGTATTTGGTTTAAAGTGGATTTTATACAAATGCATAGTTGTACTCACACACGTACATATACCTACAGACGCATTCAACAGATTCGTTTGAAGTTGTAAGCGATACACGTAACCAAATATTGAATGTTGTTAGTTGATGGTGAAAAATTTTAATTCTATACGTTCTAGAGCTCTGTGGGTACGCTTGTAAAAATATTTTATTTTAAATTTTTGCCCTGGAAATCTTTTGTCACCTTCTGCATAAATATTTCCAACCAAGTTCAAAAAATTATTCTTACAAAATAAATAATTCATTCTTACAAAATAAATAATTTAAAAAGGAAAACAAAACGAATCAATTAAGTATAATTTAATCAAGTTTAAAACTTTTGGAAATTTTCCCTTTATTTTTTGCGAGCGTTCTCGATCCTTTATTTTGAATGCAATATTTTTTTTATAGCAAAAATAATGGAATTTGTCTTATACTACATGGGCCGTGAAGCCCATTTTAAAATCTTCTCAGCTGTAAATAGGTTTTTGTAATAAACGTAAAAAACACATCAAAATTCTCTATGAAAAGATATATTTTTAAGATTTTTTTTCTTGAAAAATTTTTCACATACAAATTTTTCTTCAACAATTTTTATTGAGCTTGAGGCCTTTTCTAGCGAAAAATTATTGTGGAAAAGCAACAAAAGCAACGGCCTCAAGCTCAATAAAAATTGTTGACTATAATTGTTATAAGGCCATAAAATAGCGAAAACAAATACAAATTTTTCGATATAACAAATTAGTTTTTGAAAATATGCCATCTCAAAAAAATTAAAAAAAAAAAAACAAAATGGTAGCTCTGAGTATTGCGCAATATTTAAGTAAAGTATTATGGGGTGCACTCTACAATAATTTGAATAATGCATTTTTTACACCTAGGTTGAGTAAAATGAGTACGTTACAAATTAGCATGTGGTAAAAAAAACACCCTGTATTTTAGTTTACTGAGATTCGAACACCTATGTTTAATAGGTACGTGCACCGGAGATAATTTATCGTCGCGTTTCTGGTAAATTCCTTTCCAAACTTTAATCGCGATTTCCCAAAACCTGCCGAAAGTAACATACGACAATCTTTGATAGGATATGTCGTCGATGTTTTTGCAAAACCGCGCATCTTACGGCACTCAAATTTTACAGGAGAGCGAAAAAACGGTTTATTCTTTGATGGCATTGCCTTGATTGCCTTGATAGCCGACATTTTCTCTAGCCATTATTTTACAAATCTGTTGTTTTAATAACGATTAAACGATTTGTATGCATAAATCTCGATACCTGGAGTTCAGGGTTACCAAATCTCATTTTTGCCACAACGGCGATTTAGGCGGTTTTGCAACTGGTCGACGATGTATGTACCTCTATCCGTATAAGACTTAGGCCACAAAACAATTGAAGGCACTTGATCATTCGCAGTGCCGGGAATATACTTTACTGTAATAAGAATTTTGGAAACTCTCCTACCTTGGAAACAAATTTTCACTTTAATTCATTATTGAAAAAAGCTTCTACTTTGATATTCAGGCAGTCCTGTCAGCTTTGGATTCACACATAGGCAATACATAATTCCTTACTGAATGCCATTTATATTTGACTCGTTCATACATAATATTATTCTCATATGAGTGTCAGTAATACCGGGAGATATTGAGGGTGATTGTAAAGCTGACGATTTGGCAAGAAAAGTTAGGGCCACCCAAAACATTTCGGGAAAGAACTCGGTATGTATAGTAATAGCCACTTTTAAAGTGTTATTCTGAAAGTCAATGAACACTTTTTGCCATCTGAAAATTCTGGTATTTTTATAAAAGGCAACGCATATCACTGCTGCTAAGTATAATGAGAAAATACCTTCGCTATGAAGTCTATTAAGGGCCGCATCCTATTGTGGAATGAGAACAGGTCTCTAATGACCAATGTGTGGAGAGGAGCAAAAAATATAATAAACTGAAATATAAATTACTAAATTTAACTGGAGAAAAAAAAACAAATTTGGTAAATAATTATCAAAACGGAAATGTTGGCCTACACCAAGAATTAGTACTCATTGACACTTTTCCCTTCAACGAAATTTTTAATTGCTAGAAAAAATAAATAAAAATATACATACATACAAAAATACATATGTATATACATATGAACTTATGTAAGTATTTTTTTTTCATTCTCCTACTACCTATCGAAGTATTCAACCACAATGCGACAAATATATACAAGATGGAAGGCAAACACATACGTGCGGATATATGTATATGTAAACTCTGTACATAAGTATATATGTGTATTAGACTGCATCACTCCCCATACAACAAAAAAAATCGGTACTATTTTTTCATTGGAATTATAAAATCTGTTATATTTTAAGACGTCCACCAATATATTTCGGTTAAAAATATTAAGATTTACGTGAGCTGGACCGATTTGAAAATACCTCTAAAAATGGAGTAGTTTACGATTAAAATTGTTTCTTAAAGTTGAAAAAATCCCCTCAAATGACAAAACGGTTTAAGCTTAAAAAATTTGCATACAAATATTTAAAAAAAATTTTGAACAGAATCGTAATGATGAGATTTTTGATGCTGTTTTTTTAACTCTTTCTACGATTAGTATAAGAAAAACTTTAATAACCGAACCTAAACTTTTCCGATTTAGACTTCTGAGGTATCATTGGAAAGGTATTTTTTCACCCTTTGCTAGAAACTCGATCAAAGGATGAAAGAGCAAGTTAGGATGAACGAACGTCACTTAAAGTTGAATTAAGATGTGTTGGTATTTAGCTTAATCTGTTTTGTCATCTGAGGCGACTTTTTTCAAAAAGTTCTTTAAGAAACTATTTTTATTCATTAAAAACTAAGTTTTTGGAGGTATCTTAAATCGGTCCAGCTCACCTAAATCTTAATATTTTTCCGAAATATTTTGGTAGACATCTTAAAATATAATCAATTTCGTAATCCCGGCGGAAAAACCGCAACTTTTTTTGGTGATGCAGTCTAATGTACATATCTGATCTCAAGCTTGAAATACGAGTGTCATTAGGGTAACTTTGCTCGCAGCATGTATTTACTTGCTTACAAAAAATATGAGCTAATAATCTCACTATGAACAGAATTAGGTTATATAAAAAAGTAACTAAGAAATTTCCAATATCCTTAGAATGAACACACATTAAATGCACCTTATATCCGCTTATGTACATACATATGTACATACCTACTATGTATGTACTTATAACATATATAAAACCGTAGTATGTTTGTTAGTTTGCTCTATTTAGCATTAACTAGTCGCTATTGCCCAGCGGATGCACATTAAACGCTGATGTAGGGTCATAAATAAAT
>NW_016170903.1:0-6782 GCF_001687245.7 Rhagoletis zephyria
ACTCTTTTATTCCTCACATAGGGAGATCTCCCTTCAGGTTCTAGTGGGAATTTATACAATATACATATGCGCATAAATACACATGTGTTTCACCTCATCTTGCCCAAAGGAATTATAAAACAACTAAAAAAAAAAATTATTGGTGTTTAATTCAGCTTCATAAAAGAAAGGCACAGCGTCGAAAATAAACTTAATAATCACATTTGTCATAAAAAATATATCGTAAAACTTCACAAAAAAAAAAAATAAAATCAGAAAAAATGGGAAAATGTTAATAAAACAGATTTTCATTTGATCAAAAATTCAAACATGTTTTAAATATTTAAATTTTCGTTGCAATTTAATATAATATCGTAATGCAAGTTTTACTCAAAAGTGAATAACTAACTCTCTTATCCAATTTCAATAAGGGTAATTTTTAACCCATTTAAACCTAAAAAATTTCAAACATTTTGTCTTTCACTAAGAAATTGTGGCCGTTAATTTTTTAATGATATATTTTCAATATATTTTCATTTGAGATTGGCGTTTTTGAACCGAATTCTGAGATAGGGCGTTTTTCAATCAAATTCTAAAATTGGGCATTCTTCAACCAAATTCTGAAATAAGGCGTTGTTGAAAAATTTATGAGATAGAGCGTTTTCGAACTGGCTGCCGAGATAGGTCGATCTTCCACTCAGCCATTGAAATAAAGTCACAAAATTTAATTTCAAGTGAATATATTTGAGTTTTTGAAACAAAAAGTAAGTTTAATGAATTTGTTTATTATATGTTTAGCAGGAATTGACAAAAACGTCGTTTTGTAACTTTGGGTGGTACGAGGCCTGCATTGCATTCACGAAAAACGTGAAATTATTAAAACCCTTATTAAAAATGAGAAAATATACAAAGAAGTGGAAAAAATCGTTAGATGTTCAGCCATTACGATTCGAAAAGCGTTAACATACCAAAATAAACCTGAAAAAAAGGGGTGGTAAGCAGAAACTATCAACGACTATAATACGACAAATTATTAAACATTCGAAGACACGTCCTATAATGTCAACTGTAGAAAATTTGAATAACCTAAAGTTACAATGTAGTGTTCATACGCAAGCTTTATCCTAGAAGTTCAAGTAAGGTCCCACTTTTGAAAAAAAAACCATGTGGTACGCAGACTAGATTTTTCGCCAAGTGAACCCTCTAGTCTCCGTTCCATGGCAAAGCCGAGCCATATGGCCTGTGAATATTTTAGTGGCGGGGAAATGTAAAAAATGTCCAAAAACCAACCTGAAATTCGCTCAATTTTATTTGTTTCGGCAAAAAATTTCTGGGACGAATTCTTTAATATTACTAGCGAAAAAGGTTTAATATTCTTTCAAATGCTATTTATAATTACATAATAAAAGAATTTATTATCTTCTTCATGACCTACACTACTCAGAGGCATGGGTGCATGGATGGGCGCATTCGGAAAAGTAGGTCAGCCAGCCTTCAGTGACTTCAACCACACAACATTTCAGCTTATTTAATGCGAATAATTAAACGTGTTGAATTGGATGCACTTGCATGCTTTCATATGTGTAGTAGAGAGCTGAAACAGTGGCATGTGATTATACATACGTTTGTATGTATGTATGTATGTAAGAAATTACTGCCTGCCCATCTGATAATAAAGAAAGCGTTGGAAGTAAACGATGCGGCCGTGGGCGTCACTCGCGCAGAGTGCCGACGTCGATGATGAGACAAAAAGGCAAAAGGAATCCAACCACTCGGCTGGCCTTGTAACGCTTTTTGCATAATGACTACAATGGTCACTGCGTGCTCTTTGGAAATTGACGCCACAAAGAATGTGGAACACTTGCTGCAAGTAGATTTATCGTTTGAGAAGGTTTCTTGAGGATTCGAAAATTTTATGTTTGCGATTTTCAGTGAGTAAGCAGATATTGAAAACTTATTGGCGAAAATCAACGATCACTTTTAAAAACGCATAATCAGCTTAATTACACTTTTTTTGAATGGAAGTGAATTCAGCAGCGTCCTAAATGAGCATCCACGTTATTTTTTGTATCTCGAATGATAAACAGATATGTACATACATACATACATATCGTCACCTGAAATGCAAAAAGACGTAACAACATCGCAAATGAAATGGAAAAAGTCGTGTCTAATATTTTATTAATTTTTTCATAAATAAATTCGATGAAATCCGTCATATAAATCAAAAAGCGAATTTTGATTTTTTTTTATTAGTTATGACTTTTCGCTTTTCAGGTAACGATGTGTACGTAAAGTTTACACACACGAAACCCTGATAGCCACCAAACCTTATCTGTGTGTTTAGCTTAGCCGTATACATTGATAAACCGGTAGAAAAATATTTAAAATTCGTTTGCCTAAGTAATTTCGTTTCAGAAAATTAAAAGATAAATAGCGAGCGAAAATAAAAACGCTAACGAATATTAGCAGCATGGTTAAAAAAAAAAAACAGTTTCATAGTCATAGATACATACAGACGCACAAACGAGCAATCAAATTTATGTTGCTTATGCCACAGGGAAGAGAACTATGTATGTATGTAAATAAAAGAAATGCGCCCAGATAGTAAAAACTAAATGGAAACATCGAAATAAATAATAAAATCGAGAATAAAGAATTACTGAAACATAGCACATAAGTATGGGCATTTATGTTTGTATGTACAGTGGCGCTTATGTAAATAGCACACAATTTTTTTACCACATTCAGAATGTTTTACGTGATACATTTTTTCGTAAATTTTTTATAAAAAATATAACATAATCTATAAAGTAAACCACATAAATCATAGTTTTAAACTTTGTGCAAAAGTCGCAAAAATTTAACAAATTTCAAAAACAAAAAGGTGCATGTCGATGCATGAACATACATGTATGAAATAGTGTTACTCATACGCCACATCGTACATAGCCGCACTTGTACATACTACTACATTGCGTATGAGTAACATTTTCCACGTTAAAGTTTGAATTTTTTCATTCGCAATGCAAACCTAAAATTAAAATATCTTGGGAAAATTACCTGGGCTCGAATCATAACAGTCGTGAACGAGCAACTCGTCACGTAAAAATGCATATTTCCGATTACATATAACAGTCGTGAACGTACTGCTCGTCTTGAGTACCGAATTACGAGACGAGTAGTACGTTCACGACTGTTACGATTCGAGCCCTGGTCTGTGTAAAAACGGCAAACAGATGCCCAATCTACGACCCCAAATTAAGTTTACGTGTCTCAGCGTTTTTTTCGTGTCATTTTAGCGTCCATGTTATTATACTAAAATTGAATAGGATAAAATTGATCTGGATAAAAAATGTTAAATTTTTGATGGAATTTTTTTGAAATTTGTTAAATTTTCAGGAAAGTGTGCACAAAGTTTTAAACTTTGACTTATGTATTTACATATACGGTTTATGTTATAAAGTCTACTACATTTTTATAAAAAATTAATGAAACAAATTTATCACGTAAACATTGTGAATAGTGTACAAAAGAAATGGGTGCCATTTACGTGGGTGCGACTGTACATTTGTACTATCTATGTAGTAGAGGTATAAAAAGTCTGAATTTCTCTTTTTTAAGCGTCCCAACAAATTTTCGAAATTCGAAAGTTTTATTTAATTAGAACTGCTTAGAAATTCCCACAGTGACAAGTGATCCAACAACTGGGCGACACTTGCGCGCCGAAATACAAATATAATTTGGCCAAATGAGATGAAACTTTTTGATATATGAGTAAAATGTTAAGAATGGAAAAGAGAAACGCTTTTGGGATGAGCAAAATGAAAACCTATGAACACAATTTTAATTTTTTTAGTTTTTTGAATCTCATGAAATCTGCTTCAACTGTCCGGCACGGAGAGCGAAGAAATTAAAAAATAAAGTAATAATAAAAGCCAACTTGAGATCCCGCAGGCCTTCGAGGATACCAAGAGTCCTTAACAAAAAAGCCACGCGGTTATTTCGTAAGCGAATTGGCTGAGTAAGTGCATTGAAACATCCACACACATTCGTGCTACCAGCTTTCGCACTCGCTTAATCGGCCACCTGATCGCAGGTGATCGGTATTAGAGACAGATCGCTCTACAGAGTCGTGTATTCGAGTGACAGTGGAAAATTTGGAGATACTTGTTCGCTGGAAATATGTATGTATGTACGTCATTGTTGCTCTCACTGACTCTCACTTGAACATCATGCGAATGTTTATACACTAAATACATACATATATGTATTTGCTTGATATGAATATGATAAAAATATATGTACATTTGTTGTTGACGCAAAACTTAAGATAAAAGTGCAACGTAAATAATCAAATGGCCAGCAGCATCTGGGGCGGGGTTGGTAAAAAGGTCGAAAAGGGAGTAAATTTATGGTGCACAAAATGGCGATATGCAGCCATATAAACACACTTGCAATTGTACAACAAAAGCCTCATTGTAAACGAGCCGCAAAAGAACACTAAACACGGATAAAATTTCCTTTGGGCTATTTAAGCAACCCTGTTGCTATGTACGTATGTGATTAGGTTAATGGGTTTTATATACAAAAACCAACCAAAAATGAGTAGTTTTGAGAAGCATTAATCATTTGTAGAAAGAAACACAAATATCCCTAAGCACTTACCCATCAACAATTCAGAATAGAGCAGTTTTTCCACTTAACCAACACACGCTTAAGGTCGCGTATTTTTTAACCGACCCTTCTGAACTCGGACAAATAGCCGAGTTTGTGTTGTTACTTTACCGCAGTAGCTCTGTTGCAAAAGAATGTACGTAATATACTTCGTTTTTGGACCAATTTAGCTAATAATTTGGCAAAGATTATAGGAAGATCAAATTTCTTTTTGGTTGTTTGTGTTTCCGACAGGGTAGGAGTATGATGTATTGTGGAACGATTTTCCGTCATCCCTTGTCAAATTTGGTTCGAACGAAAAATTACACTGAAGATGGCACAACGCCGAAACCGGTTTGTCTCCAAACCAAATTTGACAAGGGATGACGGAAAATCGTTCCACGAAGATCAAATTCTTGGATGTTTTGCAAATGTCAGTGTTGCATCAATGGTTGGTTCTCTTGAGATCCCTGATGCACCTGACAGTTCCCACAATGCTTTGCCCTATAATTTTCCCGGGTCTAATTGAACACTCCAAAGAACCGCAATTTGCCAATTCATAAGCCAGTTCGTTGCCTTGAGCGGCACAGTGTTCCGTTACCCACATAGCTTCAAGCTTGTTTCGTTTTGCAGCAAAGTTCAGTCTCAACTTACATTCCGGAAGAATTATTGTAGACGTCTGTCCTCTAGAGCAGCTTGACTGTCACTGCAGGCACCGACTTTCACCAATTATCCTGTCTACTATTTTCAATATTACATTCCGATTGAAGAACCGTTATAACTATTCCTAAAGCAGAAAATCTAGCCAACTCCAGTTGCATTTTCAATAGAAAGTTTCGGTATAGAAAGTTTTTAATGAAGTCCCCCAAGAGTCGATGGATATTTCCATTGCTCTTTTAAGGAAAGCTAACGGCGTAGTTTCTTCCGAAACGATACTCCGGGTACAGGTTTTTCAATAGGCGCCAAAAATGTATATTATTTTTAACACCTTCTGAGCAACTCTCTTGGCATCAAACCAGCAAAGCATTAAGAGCCGCTTTTGGATTTTACTCATGGCGTATGGCCAAACTCCTCTGTAGCTCGTTCAACATATATGCATACATATGTACGTATTTAGTAACCACGACTCTACGCCACAAAACAACAACACCACCACAAGAGAGACGAGAGTATACCTTCCAGAGGGCATCCTCTACTAACTATTGATATGGTACCAAAGGTCTTCTTTCGCCCCACAGTTAGCAATCTTCTAGAATCTAGATAACGTGGAGTGTATCCGTGCTATGATCATTTAATCCACTCAATACCGTCCAGTTTATCATTGCTAACTATTTAAATAACCCATATATATGATGCTTTTAGAAATATGATATAACTGCATCGATATTGATTTCTGTATTTACTTTTTATGTATTTGAACGAACATCAATTTCTCTTTTGTCATGCTAAGTTAAGTTAAGTTTATAAATTCAAAAACTAATAGCCATTGACAGCGAAAGTTACACACAGTGCATTGCCATCGAATTGAAATTCAAAAAATGCGGCACATTTGCCTCTTTGGTTTGGTTTAATCGAACGATAATGAAATTCATAATATGACCACTTATAAAATGACAGTGTGTATATGTCGATAATTAAGCAAAACATAAATACTAGTTAAAAGTAAAATAAATTATTTATGCGACAAAATCACGTTTGACAAAGGCACTCCGATAAAACTACTGGCAATGAAAAGTGAAAGGGGGAATTGTTTTTAACGTTGCGCAGGTTAAATTTTGATAAGAAATTTATATTTATGTATGTAAGTATGTATGTAAATATGTATACGTACAAGATATTTATTAAATATTTTTAAATGAAAACAGCGAAGTAGAATTAATACAGCCAGACAGCTGCTTGCTGTTACCGTTATTAAGTACAGTACAGTCACAAGCCCCGCTTGCTTGTGTTGTACGCCTTCTTTGCTTGGCTGTAAGTAAAGCCCTTAAAAGGTAATTTTGGTTTGAGCAAAAAAAAAACAAAAAAAATAGGGCTATTCGCGATTCGGTGCATAAGAGCTGACAAATTTATGCAATTGCAGAAATATGCCATGGATTGTGAGCGACCTTTATTAAACTGTCATGGTAAAGCTTTTGCAAAACAATTTT
>NW_016170903.1:6807-15181 GCF_001687245.7 Rhagoletis zephyria
TACATACATACATACATACTTATGTATAAAACTATTTTTGAATATATGAAAGTATGTATGTATGTATGTATGTGGCAAAATAGGCAATCACCTCAGTTCATATATGTATGTAGTTGAGTGTAAAATAATGCAGACAGCCTGTGCAAGTAGGAATATATGTATATGAATATTTTCCATAGTGATATGAATTTTTAGCCGCCCGGCCGGCAAGTTGCCATCGTCGACAAACTTGCGACATGCATTTTTTTTTGCCACACATCAGTCGACAACATCGAACAAGTGCAATGCGCAACAATTGCTGCAGACAGCAAAATTACAAAACTATGTACTGGTATAGTGACGAAAAGGAAAATGCGGAAAATGCCTGGGAAAGAGGCCGGAGGCAGGGCAACACAACAAGGCGTTTCGTTGGCTGCGAACTACAGAAAAGTACGAACGAGTGCATATGAAAATGTGCTGCAGTTAGTTGCCCTAGTTACCGCGCAGCGAACAGGAATTCACAATTTTGCTGTTGGCGGCAGTATTTGACAGCCAAGTCATTCGGTGTGGAGTGGCGCTGACTGAGTATAGGTTGCGGCAGCGGCAGCGGCAACGGCAACGACAAAAAGAAGCACAGACAGTCGGGGGTCTACCTTATGAAGTGCGCGCATAAATACATAGTAAAAAAAGCGCTCGTAAAGAGCAACAAGCAGCCGAGGCAGCAGCAACAAGTCAACAAAACCAAGCCAAGTGGAATAAGTTTTTGATTAAAAGCTGAAAATGCGCGCGCAGCAGCAGCAGCCGACTAACAGTTGAGCATAAAACTGGTAAAATATAAGCATGACTTCCGTAAAACTGTCAGTTGGCATTTCTGAGAGGATTTCTGAGAGATAAAAGAAAGTACATATTCCGCAAATTTATTGCTAATGAATGTCTGTTAAAAAATTTTAAAGATGTACTCTTTATAGCAGGTTGGTTGAATGTTTTGAAAAGTGCATTAGGTGAAGTTTCATCCAAATTCTTGGTAAATTCGCCAGCGAAGGAGAAATGTAAATAATTGAGGATCAAACGTCATTCCTTCTCTTCTGGCTAAAACAGGAGAAGCTTATTTTAATAGACCCCCCTATGGCTGACCATGGAACGGATTGCTTCTACATATACGAGAATGATATGATGAATTTTGTTAGGACTTCAGACGAATTTCCGAAGCGCTGAAATTGTATCCACTTTTAAACTACACCGCGGAAATTTTATTATTGGTAGCAACCGGTATTTCTTCGCTTTGCTTACGTACAAAGATAGCAGCGACTAATCGCGACTGCGTGTGAATAAATGCAGTTAAAAACTGTAGTCATAAAAATATTAATGAATGAAATTAAAAAAATAAAAATAAAAAATCGCAGTCCCCTGCAAATAACCGCCAATTCATTAGGTGCAAGTGACAGGGGCAAGAAGACGCGGCACGAAAGAGGAATGATGCCATTCCACAGCGTTGAAGAAATAAAGTATGTCGTACGAGAGCATGTGGCGTGCGGAAGCAGTCAGTCACCCAGTCACCAAAGCAAGCAAGCAAGCAGGCAGGCAGGTGAGCCCGCGAGTCCGTCAGCCGGCGAGGCACTCACTCTGAAACAAAATAATTTCAATTGCAGGCGCACAAATTAAATTTATTTTACAATTTCTACTGCTGCCGTCATTGGTGCTAAACTACATGCATTTCTACATGCGATGCGATGCGATGCGACGCGATGAAAAACTTACTCGCAAGTGTGCTGGCGCATAGCTTTAACCGAGTGCGAGCGTTGAAAGTGTCAAAAATAATAATTGTTTCAAACTCATTGCGGTTCTTTTTCGGGCTATGGGAATTTTACGTTTGAGTGGGACTAGAGAATGCTTCCAATAGATGTCGCACGCGAACACATAAAAAAAACAAAGCACAAGTTCCGTAAATTCTTTGAGTCATGGAATTCATTGACAGACGGAAGGACGGAAATATGCGAAGATTTTAAGATCATTTGAATGGACGGCTTGATTCAGAAGTTTTACTGCCTCTTCTTTTCTTCTTTTCTCACATTTTCCTTCGGTCCTTCGATAAACACGGGAGTGGTGATACAAAATTGCTTTGTCATTTAAAAAAGAATTTCCATCCAAGGTGAATCTTCCCTAACTGCTTATTGAAATAATAACAAATTAGGATAAAATCACTTCAAACTTTCAGACGAAATTTTTTTCACATTTCTGCTAGCTTATAGACTTGCGTTTTTAGAGATTTATGGAAATTCAGTATCCCCATTTGAAAAAATTGTGAAAAATTAGCTTGGCAGGCAAATAAAAAACGACGTCTAAATATAAGAAAGTTGAAATACGAAACAAGTAATTTTTAAGCTAAACACAAAACCGACTTCAATTCTCATATAAAAAATTTAAGAGTACCGTTAATTTCTTCATGATCATGTATATAAGCAAATTGTGGCATATTTTTAGGCTTATTTTTTAACGCAAAAATCAGCGCCGTGTTTATAATATAGTTTATAATGTTCTACTTTGAGAGAATTTTCAGCCCTTGCATCGTCCTTTATTATATTTGTAAGTAAGGGTGGTCCTTAAATATATAAACATCTAAATTTTGTATTGGGCACCCTTTTATTTACGTACAAAATAACGGCATTCACAAAAAATTTAAAATAATTTTTAAGGCTCGCTACCAAGGTTTGGAAAATTAAATTAAAAAATGGCTACAACTCAGCGAGATTTAGTCCGGTCAAAACAAGTTGTATCTTGATTGAAGGCAAAAGCCTTTACAAGAAATTATACCCGGATAAACACAAAACTACCATTATCTCAAAAACCTCCCCATTGAAAAAATTAAAAAAAAGCATTTTGCGAACAGAACTTTTTGTTTTATTTAGAACTTAGGAAAACTTTGTAAAATGCTGCACTTGTCCAAAAAAAAACTTTGCACCATAGTATTGCAGGATAAATCTATTAGACGCTGACTATGGATTTATACAAATAATTTTCAATAATACATATGTAAAATTTACCAGATTCCAATTTTTCAAACCCTGGTAGCGTTCTCTAAAATAAATAAAATTTGGAAATTTTCGTCGATGTATTTTGTACGTAAAACATAATTTAGATTTTGATATTTTTAAGGACCACCCTAATGCAATTACCCAATTTCATAGTGTGTTATTCTAATTTTTTTTTGTTTTGTATGAGGGCCAACGTGGTTAAGCTCGCACAAAACATCCACCATTTTTTGTCGCCGAGTTCTTGTCTGCAATCCATCAAATCGCTTTCAAATTGGCACGGCGCGACTGCTGTCCGCCCAGGTCATAGCAACATTTCATAATCTCCAATTAAAATGCTCCAGTAATGAATGAAAAGTTAGTGATTATGCACATAATTATCGATAACGATTGGTGAATTACAGTTTAAAAGTTACTAAAAACGCCACAACAGCAGTATGGCAATTTTTTAATAATTTTGTTTTTCTTTTTCGCTATTCGATTGGCAGGCAGTTCAAGCACGTTAGCTATGTAAGCTATGATCTAATGACAAAAGCAAGCCGACATTACTTAGATAAAAGGCATGTGTATAAATATTTATTTAACATATTCAATTTATAGCCATCAACCGAAGATCGTACTCGAAGAAATTGGCAGGTTAGAGCAGAGCGAAAGAAGGTTTACACTTTTCAAAAGCGCTGTAATAAGTTTTCCAAAATTTATCCAATTTTATTTTTTTTTTTAACTGCATTGTAATGAAAATCCGATTTCTATTCATTAGCCCAATCTTTAACAAATATAAAAAATAAGCTCCTAAGCAGTGGTGAATGGACGGCCTAACATCAAAAAGGGCCAATAATGAATACCAAAACACGCATCTCTACCTCACGTGATTGGCGTTTGCTGCGTGTGGACAGTTATTTCAACGCCGCCAGCATTAGTTAGTCGAGTGACGAAAGTCAAAAGGTAAGTAAGTGATTGTGAGCCCAAGTAAAGGTCGCAGAACTCTGTGCAACGAGATTTACTGTAACTACACACCGACAAGTGAAAATAAAAAAAAAATAAATAAAATAAAACAAATAACACAACAATAAAATGAAGCCGAGATCGTATGGGAAATCTAAAGCGCGAGAAATCAACAAATTCAATGAACATAAAAAGCCAAAAAGCTTTGCGTGCTTCTGGCAGTGGTGGCCAATAGCATAAAAAGGCCAATTAAAGACAAACAGGAAAGAATGCTTGAATTTGTTTGCTGTGCACATTCCAAACCGGGTTCATACATTGGTGCAGAAATTCTTACAGTGACTCAACTAAGTGTTCACGTGTTTATTTATTTATTTTTTTTTTTAATATTCACAACGTTTTTCAATTTAAATTTTTTTGTTATTTTTCTATGAAATCATTGCACATGCTTAAACAAAACCTTATAAATCAAAGTTTCAAACTTTAGATAAACAAAATTTAACAAATGTTCATCAAAATTTCGAGATTTTTAAACTTAATTTTTAAACTAAAAAATTGCGTTGATTTTTGATTTTTTTTTTTTGATTTTTGTTTCTTTGGTGACTGCCATTTTTTTGTATAACAAGTGCAATTTACAAAAACCGGCGGTGATTTTTTGAAACTTTGTTGCGAATGGTCTCCCGCATTTTATTTCATAAGAAATGCATGCTTATATGCAAAAGTTCGTCAGCAAAAAAAAAAGTATTAAAAAATCTACGCGATTTTTAGCCGCTTGAAACTCGCGCTCCATTAGACTAAAATTGTATGGGCTGTAAAAGTGCATACCAAAAATGCTGTAAAGATTCAGATAAAGCTCGAAATTTAGATGAAAATTTGTTGTATTTTACTAAACAAAATATGTAGCTTGAAAAACATTGTTGATATTAAAAAAAAAAAAAATTAACACGTGAACACTTGTTTGAGTCACTGTATGTACACAATAGATACAAATATGCATGTATGTGCGTTCAGGTAACAATTCAGTAAAAACCTAGCGTCTATCCATGAGCAGACACCAAAACAAGACCAGTAACCCACTGAACAATCGGCCAATGGTCGTGCATGTGGATATATGTACAGACATATGTATTTGTGTTCAGTGTTTTTATGTAATGGCATTTGGCATTTGCCGCCACTAAGAAGCTTAAACCGGTCTCCCTACTCGCCTTTTTGCATATCTTTTTTCTTTTTATTCTTAGCCAATTTGCTGTTGTGGCGATATCAAATTACACTATTTATTCTTTGAATTTCTATTAAAATCTATAAACCTTCATACATACATATATGTATATGTACAGTTGTCCACAAAATAACAGGATTTTTGACCAGTTTTATATAAAATAAACATATATGTTTTATACAATTTTTTTTCAAATTTTCGCCCAAATTTTAAACTTTTTAATCAGAATCTTTAGAAAAAATTGTGGTATGCAGTTTTGTAGCCCATTTAATTCTAGTATAATAAAGTGCAAGTTTCAAGTTGCTGTTGATTTTTGCGATTTTTTTTTTGGTTGAAGGTGTTTCACGTTTTTTCCATACAAAGAAAGTATCTTCGACAATTTTCTTTTATATGGAGGACCAAAATCAACGGAACTTTTTTTAACAGCTTGAAACTTGCACTTCATTATACTAGAATTAAATAGACTACAAAACGGCACACCACAATTTTTTTCTAAAATTCGGATTAAAAAGTTTGAAATTGGCATGAAAATTTGAGAAATTTTTATAATTCTTGTACAAAGTTTGAAATCTGAATTTATATGATGTTTGCTAGACTTTTACAAAAAAAAACTAATACTAAACATTAAATAAACAAAAGACAAATAGTCAAAACTGGTCAAAAGATCGCACTCCTTTTATTTTGTGGACAAGTGTATCTATGTATGTTTTTATTCCTGCTATAAAATGCGTTAGAACGCTATATGGTGGGCAAATTAAGCGCGTGTTTGTATGTAAAAAATCAGTAGTGCTTCTTTAACTCGATTATTTGCAGTTATTCAGCATTTTTATAAAAGTTGGGGTTTTCTGAAATAATAACGGATGAGCCCCGAAGAGATTGTTCGATATTAAAACTCTTAGTAGTACACAATGATATAATTTTGGCCTCCTTCCAAAGCATTAGAATATAGCAGAGCTTCGGCCAGCTGGTAAAGAAAGTCTTCCAACTATCCTAAGCCACTTTGACCACGAGCTTAACTGTGTAGCTTTTGGCTTTCTGCCAAGTGAATACCAGTGATGAAACAAGAAATATTCACAATTTCAAGATCTGATCATGCTATGCTATTTTTTTTTATAATTTATAGTCCGTAATTAATCGCATACGATTATTTAAAAAAAAAAAAAAATCGCTTCAATATGCATATGACCCATTTATAAGAGCTTTCGCTAAATCACACCGCCAGCCAATCGCTCCTCGCCTTTCTTCATTTAACACCTTTTTGTGTTGATAAAATAATTAATGAATATTCAAAGATTTCACCACACTGCAGTAACATTTATTCTTAGTGAAATCGGAAAGTGACCACTGAACGGTGCATTGAACCCAGGCAGGCAGTTGGAGACACGCAAAACACCGATAGGCGGATGATTAAGTTGATCACCAAGTCACGCATGCAGAATGTTCAAGTCGCATACACATTTACACACGTACATACATACATACCTAGGTACATTCTTAGGTACATTCTTATGTACGTCTGTGATCAGCCAAGCCACTAATTTTTTGTTTGCCACTCAAACATTTATTGACAGTTTTCTACATTTGAGGAATTTCTATTTCATTAAAACTACCAAAACAAACACGCGCTGAACGAATGGAGGGAGGCAAACGAAAACAAACAAAACCTGATGAGTCGCAAATCGACGGCTTGGCTTAGTGACCCACCCCGCTTGCCACCAGTTGTATGTAGATGAGACGACCTGTATGAAAAAAGTGAAACTTCCGTCTTCCACGCACCGCAAAACAACAAAATACATATGTACATTAAAGCAGTTGAAGAGTCGAGTAAAAAAAATATCGAAGCACATTAAAAATTAAAGCTTTTTTTTGAACGGCCGTCCTCTGTACACTTGGTCAGCATGCGTCTGCTGCCACTCAGCTGGCTGGCCGGTTAAGGGTCAAATGACCCAGTGCTAGGCTCGAGTGAGTTTTGGTTAAATTATTATGTAAAGGTAGGAATCGTAGGTAGCAGCGAGGTGTTGCGACGTGACAACTACAAAGTGTTGGTGGCACCAATTTTGAAAAAAGCGACGATGTTGTTGCGCAAGTGTACGGGCATTCATATACGTAAGTAGTACGTGTCAATACTAATTAACAACTTTTTCTATGCACTTACTTTATATGTATGTATTTACATATTTACTTCAGATATTCGGATATGTCTTTGCACTTTTCGCATTCAATTACAATTATTTGGTATAAGTTAGAAATAAAATATATTTATTGCATACATATGTATGTACATACAAAGGAATACATATTTGTATGTGTTATACACAAGAGCATAGAGTTATGCATCGATGTAGCACCTGGCATGCAGCTAAACCCGTAAACCCAAAGACTGCCTAACGTGGAAAATCTTTCTTTAGACCTTCCCCGCAGGGTTTATAGAAAGCGCGATAAAATTTTTACCTATTTGCTTTCATCCCAATATCTAAACTATTTTACTACAAGATGGATAAACAAGCATTGATAATCTCATTGTCTAAGGAGGGTCCTGGGATAGAAGTTTTTGATCCGAGGTTAAGAAAGTTAGAGCTTATGGAAAAATTATGTGCATTTTCCAGTCTGAAAGGCTATTGAAAGATGCGAAACTACCGGAATCAGAACATTGCGATTTTGACTGACAGCTAAGCGGCTATTGAAGCCCTCAGATCTCATCAGGTAATATCTAAATTCCTAAAAGACATTCCAGGCTGAACTATCACCTAGCTAAACTAGAAATTTAATCCAGAAGGTATTCAGATTTTGCGGACAGCACAGGTGCAACGGTACACCGCGTTGGTTCAGCAGCGCAAAAGGCACTCGGGTGATCATCTATTCAGAGATTTAGGCTTAATACTATATTTAATAGATACAATAAAAATCCATGAATGGGACCATAATAGTGGCATTCGCTCTTTTGTGTATACGTTGTACTTGTGTAAGTATTGAATGAGCGTATACAATAATGTGGAAAAGAGCGAATACCAAACGATGTATATGGCCAACTGGAATAGTTTAGCTTTCAAGCTTTTGTTGCTTTCTGTGACTGTGAAGTTAACGTTCCTATACCATCAATTATTATTTTATACAAGTAGAATATTCATTATAATGTTTTGGCGATCACAAGATCTTCAAAATTATTCATTTTCAGTTATGTATGTATAAGTGTACATACTATTCT
>NW_016170904.1:0-1653 GCF_001687245.7 Rhagoletis zephyria
TAGTTATTATAGGTGTGAGTTAAGTCGAGTTAAGCTAAGTTTTATATATAGGCATATTCTACAGACCTTTTACTTGATATATCTGTAAAAAAACCAACGATCGCCTTTTCCATCTCCTTTTTAATCGTTATTTGAAAAAATAAAGCAAGAAGAAAACTAATATTTGTTTTTGAAACTTTCCTAACTAACACAAGTAAGTAAGTATTTTTTTTATGTTCTCAGGATATAATATGTGGTCATCAATAAGGATGACAAAGGAAGCGTTATTCAATATTATTCAATAATTCGAACGTAAAATAAGGAGAGGTATCCCAAGAGCAAATTTCCTTACTTCGTGATAGTTTAAAACCGTTTAAACATCAGTATCAAATGTAGTGGGCATCGGCAAGTTAAAAAGGGGAAAGTTTTTGGGGGAAAAATGTAATGCATGGCACTTTAGTTATAGATAACGCACTTCTCCCGATCGAGCAAGTGTCAGAGGAAGCACGAAACAAGCACTTACGGAAATATATACAAAATTTTGCAAGACAATTTTCAAGAAGGGATTGCAATGAAGATGTGATGATTCGTTTACTTTTAACCTCCGATGTATTGATAAGTTTGAGCAAAAATATTTTTAAAAATAATCGAAAACAAATTTGTATCGAAGCATTGGAGTTTTGGCTTCCAGACACAGGAATTGCATCAAGTTTTGGTAAAGTGGAAGTTGAAGATGATGACAAATCTTACTTAGAATAAATTTTATGCGATAAATAAAGAATTAACTTTAGACAAACGTGAATCATGAACAGTTAAAATTATTTTTCGAAAAAATTTTTATGAAGTAATTAGTTGGCTAGTCATAAATTTTTATACCAAAAGCTTACAAATCATGCCAGGTATCATTTTGTTACTCAAAGATATATTTGTTTTTTTATTCATAAATAATTGGCACCAGGCAGTTACAAAACCACACATAAGTAATTTTGGCCAGCTCTTGAAGGCAAATACCCTATGTGCGACGTCAAATCGAACTCATTTTTTCCATACAAAATTTGTACCCTTTTACACTAAAATTTAATGAGCTATAAAAATATTTTATATTTTTTCTTTTACGCTGACGACAGTCAAGCAGTTTTGCATTTCAATTTCCTCACACACATGCTTGTCAAAAATCATGAAAAATTGAAAGCCATTACGTAGGCTGCATTCAATTTGAGAAGCATTTTCTTTGTCAAAATGTCGTCTTCAAGAAAATGTAAGTAACTAGCTTCTGAAGACCATTTTCCATTTTTAGTTCCGGAAGCTTATTATTTTTTAATTTTCACAAAATTGAAAGCAAAATTGAAACTCAATTGAAAGGGAAAAATTGAAAGCAAGTTGGCCGTTCAAGTAATAAATTAGAGTGTGTTAGTGAAAAGCTGTGAGTGTATTGAAAATTGCAAGGGGAAAATTGCATGTGTAACGTCCCGGTTAATTCAGATTAAAAAGTTTGAAATTTACAGGAATGCTTGCTGATTTGTTTCAATATTGCACACTATTTTAAATTGGATTTGAATGGTTTTTGTTAAAGATTTTGAGCATCGTTTTGTAGTTCGCTAGTATATCGTTTTTGCGTTTCACCTAAATGGAGGCAGGTAGAAAAAAGTCATGGTGACAAGTGATAAAAAAAAA
>NW_016170904.1:12822-15179 GCF_001687245.7 Rhagoletis zephyria
TCTCTACGGGAAGGCATTGGTGTTATTGAAGAGATTAAAAGCAATTTGTCTCAAATGGAGAAAAACAAATCTTTAAAAAAATTAAAACGACAAGCGCAGATCTCTATTATTTGAGAATATCCATTGTAATTTTTCAATCCTTGAAGTAAACAGAATAAAAAAACCAAACATTACACTGTACTTAATCTTTGTTATTTTGCGAGCATATTTGTAGGTATATTTACCAATGTCTTAGTGCTTATCTAAGCGCTTAAAATCGATTTTTTTCTTGCTTATTTTCTTCGACCCAGACCATGACCAAAAAGTAATCGGCATTCTTAATTACCTGAATGCAATCATTTTATTGCAATCAGGAAATGATTGCAATATGAAGTCTTTTGCAGTATTTTTAAGCTGTTCATTGTGAATATAGTGTGAACCTTAATTTAGAACCTAACCTAAAACCATAATATCTACGATTCGGAGTCTCATGCAAATACATGTTTTTATTGGGCATCCTAAAATTGAAATGGTTAAGTTATCTTTACGAATCATGAAATTTCCTTTAAATGGCATTCAATCGTTAATGCATATTTCGCAGTAAATGCATGATTTTGTATATTTTGAAAAAATACCTGTTTTTGCTTATTTATTGAGCTTCTTTTAGTATATTTTACAATAAATGCACGTGGTTTTTGCATATTTTTGCTTTTTTTTATTTATAACCATTTAAACTTAGTGCGAAATCTCTTGCCAAAAAAAATCCATATAATTTTTTCTTAATTATTCATCTGAATATATTCTCGGATCGCCAAGCGGCCATTGAGGTACCCAACTAGTGGAAGACTGTAGGAGAGAGCTGGCCTATATCTCTGATCAATACGAGATTACACTAAATAATATGGTTCCTGGCACATAGGGACATTTACGGAAACGTGGCAGCGGACGAACTTGCAAGGTGCGGCTCCGCACTGAATGTGTCCCACGCGATGGACATGGGCGCTTCGCTAAGGGAGATAAAAGCAACAATTACCGAAATTCATCACTCCAAGGCTAAGCAGAGATGGAACCGTACAGGATCGTACAGGATTACCCGGTGACTCTGGCTCAAAAGGGACAGGCGAACACTTCCTGTGCGAATGTCCAGCCTTTGCAAAAATGAGGCTAAAGACAGTCTGCAAGCCATTCCTGCAGAATGTTTTAGTGACGCTGCGTTCGCTCACCACCCCGCGCCGTGCTCGCGCTCCGCGTTCCACGCCACACGGACGCGCAGCGCACCCCTCGTATAAAATTGTTGCTTTGTTCATTATTTATGCTTGTGATGATATTAGTACATATGTAAATGCATATATGAGGTTTTCTTTTAAATCAGTAAGATATATTTATATATCTATATATATCGTCGTTTAGAGTACAAAACCGCGTATTAACATAATGCAAAACCACGTATCAAGATAACACAAAACCGCGTATGTGAGGTTGCATAAATTATTTTGTAGAGAGGAAAAACACTCATATTTCCAAATTGTTCTTTCTTTTATAAAGCAATCGTATTTCTGGCTAGTATATTTCAGCACGAATGGATAGGGATTGAGCCAAGAGCTTCGGTGAGCAAATCCAATTTTTGGCAAAAAATGTCAGTTACGCGGTTTTGCAGAACGATGATACGCGGTTTTGTACTTTAAACGACGATATAGGTATATGAGGTTGAGTACTTTTCGTTTTTGTCATTAGCAATTTTATACATACCTTAAGTTAATATGCATCTTACCGATTTAAAAGAAAATTGCATGTGTATACATACATACACACATATATCTATGCAAATTAATATATATACATACATATGTCTATATGTAAGATATACTTATATAAAATTAAATTGTGTATAAAATTGCTAATGACAAAACCGAAGAGTACTATATTACAGACGCCATATAAGGAAAACTGAATTATGTATTTTCTCGTTTTAGTTCGGGAACATTGTTTACTTGTTTTTTAATAACACCATTAACAATCTTTTGTTGTAAAATTTATGTACTTTTTGAAAAATTTGTTCAAATAATTTATTTTACTAGTGTTTCAAAAGAGAATATTGGTGATTTAGAGCATTTTTGAGCGCGCAATTACTCATTTCAAAAAAGTGTTTTTTTTTTTAAATAATTTTTACACGGTAACAAAATAAACCCCCTACCTCCGAATTGTTAATACAGGGATAAAAATGCGCCGATTGGTACCCCTCCTGACAGTTTTGGACGTTTTTTTTTTTGCAAGTGTACTTTCAACTAGAGAATTACCGAGTTACTTTATGTACATAGGTATGCACATATATATTAAAAAGTTTTTTATTTTATTTATTCTATAAGGCTCATTCCATC
>NW_016170905.1:0-1779 GCF_001687245.7 Rhagoletis zephyria
AGATTAAACCCATACTAATAGACATATAAGAGAAATGAAAATTGAAGCTTAGCTATCCCTACCTTAGTCTAAATTACGTTCACTTGTCTGAATTACTTACCTGCTTTACTTAAGTTAACTTTTGTGACTGACTTACATACCAGACTTACCCTTATCCTAATTACATATACTGACCTGCAGAACTTAATTTAACTTCCCTTATATACATACTTACCTGAAATACCGGACTTACCATACATATATTTACCTTAGACTTAAGAAAATTCTTACCTTAGTTTTAATTACCTTAGAGTCAGGCCAGCGATTTAGATGATAGAATTTTAGAAGTAAGGAATTAGTTTTTAAGAAATGTTAGGATTTAGACTAGTTAGTTTTAGTGAATAAAGTTAAGGAAATGAGCTTTGAATAAATTTGTTATAAAAATGGGAATGTTGACCCTTTTATTCATGTAGGGAGGCACGATAGGGACTTTTACTATGGGGTCATCGAGAATAGGGTGCGCCGGTGATCACGACTGAGGGTGGGTCAGCACCAGGGGTCACACTTCAACCAGTGGCCCTAATCATATTCGGCCTTAGGTTTTTTTTTTGTTTTGGCTAATTTCTTTTGTTTCAGGGTTCTAGTGTTGGTTTTTTTCTTTCGCTTTCAGTTTATTTTAAATATTTAATTTAACGTTTCTTTTCCAACTTTGTTGTTTGTAACGGATTTTTCTTAATTTTTTTGAGTTTTGAATTGTTGTGTGTCCGTCGGTTAGGATGTTTGACAGGCATGACTTTTCTCTGCTATGGCGCAGGGAACAGTGGTAAGAACCCAGCCCAGCCGAAATGACTAGCCATAGTGCACCCTATTGTGTCATGCCGCCTGCACTCACTGCTGCTCCCATCGTATGCGTACCATAACACTGTTTCACTATAGAGAAACTTTCGTCGCAATTGGCAAATAAAACAACCTTTTCGCTTGTCATTATTGAACTGTGGCAATTGACCGCTGTGACAACACGCGAATAGGGCTGTAAACCTATTTTTTAAAACGCCAATTGTACGGTCTATTACATTTCTTGCTTTTCAATGTTGCCTGTTGTATATCCCTTGTGGTGTTTTGGATAGAAATAATTAAAAAGAGAAAGACATGTAGGTTTTGTATTTGATTATATACCGAGTAGCCAAGTGTTACGAATACCATTAAGATGTTGCTGTTCTAAATGTGCTTTCAAAGGCGACATATGGAAAACCATAGAATCATGGCTCGCTCCCGGATTTTTCGCATTTATGTAGCGTATTTGCATTGAATGATCACAGAACATACACATGTATGTATGAATGTATACTTACAATCATAGCATTAATGCTGAAGAATCCCTTTCTGTTGTAATAAAAATGCAGCAATTCCTTCTTGGGAGCGACAATTTTAATGTGCGTACCATAAACGCAACCGATTATTCCAGGAATTCTGCTTTTATTATAAAAATATGCTTTGGCTTGTTGCAGTTCCGCCTCTGTATAATGGAATTTTATCCACCTTTGGCAAATAACATTTTCTAGAACCTCTAGTACTTCTGAAAGCACCAAAAACACAGTTGGTTGTGCAAGTCCAAGCATTTTTTCATTGCCAATGCTCAGTTGGTACGATCCCTGAGCACAAAATAGCAGAACTGTAGCTAGTTTTATAATATTTGGAACAGATGTGGCTCGGGTACATTGCTGCAGCGGGCCGCTAGATGGAAGCCGGAGTGTATCAATTTTGAGTAAATTAGCGTCCTTCAATTTCGAAATATTGAAG
>NW_016170905.1:10249-15179 GCF_001687245.7 Rhagoletis zephyria
GTTTGCACCGCGACCTATTGGTCTATTGTGCCCTCCACTCTTCACAATACCTCCTCTAAACCTAATTCCCTGAGAAAATTTAACAGTGCCTTAGGAGATAGGGAGATAATGTGCCTAAGCTGTGGCCACACTGAGCCTAAACTTCTCTCACGTCTTCTGCAGACTGCATCACATTCGGTGAGGATGTGAAGAGGTGTCTCGCTGGTAGTGTCGCAGAACCGACACAGGTCACTCGACCATATCCCCAGCTTATATAGATGTCCTCTCAGCCTACAGTGTCCTGTGAGGATACCTGTTATGATTCTAAACTGCCCTTTTTGGAGGTCAATTAAGCTTTGGAATCTCCTTCTGTTATAGCCTCCCAGTAAACTCTTTGCCTGACGCATTCCTGACGATCTTTGCCAGTTTAGATCCCTCATAGTGATCCTCTCTCTCCTAAGCTCCTCCTTTAGAGTGTTAGGACCCACTCCTATGAAGGGCTCAGGGCCAACTGGAGTGGTGGCTGCCGCCACTCTCGCGAGGCAGTCAGCCGCCTCGTTACCCTCTACTCCCCTGTGACCAGGTACCCACGCTAACTTGATGTTATTGTGTCTACCCAGGGAGTTAAGCTACTCAATGCACTCCAGGACCAGCGACGATTTGACCTCATAGGATATGAGGGCCTTGAGTGCTGCCTGGCTATCGCTAAGGATTATAATTCTCTCGTTTCTATACCCTCTACCCATGATTGTATCCGCACATAGGCAGATAGCATAGATTTCTGCTTGAAAGATGCTCGGATATTTCCCCATAGGAACAGAAATCCTGGCCCTGGGTCCCACGATTCCAGCACCTATTCCTTCTGGGGTCTTCGAGCCATCCGTGTACCAGTGCGGAGTGCAACCCTGAAGTAATGCCTCGAAAGCGGAGACGCTCCAGGTCGCCTTACTGCAGAGCTCTATTTTGAATCTCTTCTCAAATACTATGGTCTTTCCTATGTCATCTCTAGGTAGCAGGGCTAGTGGGAGCGAGGACCCTAGCTTCTCCATACTCCTAGAGGAAATGACTTTACCTTTTCCAAATCCCTCTCTCGCAATGTTAAGCAGAGTTCTTTTGGCTGCCTGCTCTATGGTTATATGAAGAGGCTCAAGTTCAAGGATTACTTCCAGCGCTGTCGTCGGACATGTGCGCATCGCTCCTGTTATACAGACACATGCCAGTCGTTGTAGCTTGGTGAGCGATTGTCTCACCGTGGCTAGAGTAGTTCTTGAAACCCAGGCTACCGCCCATAGGTGATCATTGGCTGTACTATCATGATGTAAAGCCATCTCAGGATCCTGGGCGTACAACCCCAGGATTTTCCGGCCAGACGCTTACACACCATTAACGCTTTCGTGGACCTGGTGGTGATCGCGTCCACATGTTTCTTCCATAGAAGTTTGGTGTCTAGGATTAGTCCCAGATACTTCACTTCGCTGGCGACGCTAACCGCGACCCCCTCCAAGGTTATGTTCCTCATGCCCGGAAGGGCTCTTTTCCTAGTAAAAGGAATGACGGCGGTTTTGGCAGGATTTATGCTAAGTCCTAACTTGTTGCACCATCCCTTCGTGATGCCTAAGCCTCTTTGAATGATGTCGCAGAGGGTGCTCTCGAACTTCCCCCTGGCAATAATCACTATATCATCCGCATAGCCTTGGCAGCGGATACCATTGTCAGAGAGAAGTTGAAGAAGTTCATCCACCACTAGGCTCCACAGAAGGGGTGATAAGACTCCTCCCTGCGGGCAACCCTTTGTTGTCTGAAATTGTACCACAATGTCCCCTACCTCGGTATCAGCTATCCTTGTATGCAGGAGCGCATCCACCCAATTGCAGATCGCTGACTGCACGTTTCTCCTCTCCAATGCCCTGCGCACTCCAGAGTGTGACGTGTTGTCAAACGCGCCCTCTATATCGAGAAAGGCGCAGAGCACTGATTCACCGCATTCGAGGGCCCCCTGAATCTCGGTTGTCAGTTGGTACATGGCTGTGTCCGTGGACCTTCCAGCCCTGTATGCATGCTGACTGGAGTGCAGGGGTATATCCCTCAGAATGGTTGATCTAATGTGGTTATATAAAATCTCCTCCATTGCTTTTAACACAAAGGAGGTTAAGCTTATTGGTCTGAACGACTTCGCTAGCGAGTAGTCCCTTTTACCCACTTTCGGGATGAAGATTACTCGCGCCCTTCGCCACAACCGTGGGACATACGCTTCTGCCAGACTGCTTCTCATTATGTCCACGAGATGCGGTATTACACTCTCACCGCCCTGCTGTAACATCACTGGCCGGACGCCATCTACCCCCGGAGCTTTGTAGTGCTCAAACGAGCCTAGCGCCCATCCGACGGAAGACTGAGTGAAAATACCTCTCGCCAGTCTCCAATCAGATGGTCGCGGCCTAGATCGCTGGATCTCCAGCTCCTCCATCAGATTAGAGGCCTCCGGGAAGTGTGCTAGCATCAGGGCGGTGGCCCTCTCCTCTCTACTGTTGGTGTAGGTGCCATCTGAGAGCTTAAGCGCAAGCTCCGATTCAATAGTTCCTTTGGCTATAGCCTTATGTAACCTCGCAGCGGCCGGGGTATTCGAAATACCTTCACAGAAGGTTCTGAAACTTTCCCTTTTCGCCNCAGGTGCCATCTGAGAGCTTAAGCACAAGCTCCGATTCAATAGTTCCTTTGGCTATAGCCTTATGTAACCTCGCAGCGGCCGGGGTATTCGAAATACCTTCACAGAAGGTTCTGAAACTATCCCTTTTCGCCTTCCTAATCTCTTTGCTGTACTTTGTTAGACTAGCCGCATACTCAGCCCAGCATCCTCTGCGCTTAGCCCTATTGAACAGCCTGCGCGTGTCTTTCCGGATGGATGAGAGTTCCCGAGACCACGACACGGTTTTCCCTTTCCCCCTTGGTTGAGTCTCGGGGCAGCTATAGTTAAAGGCATCAGTCATTATATCTGTTAGCCTATTAACTTTATGCTCTAATGCCATACAGCCGCCTTTTTTGTGGTCCCTCTCTAACCCAGGTAGGTTAAAATCTAGTAATTTCCTATACTTTTCCCAGTCGGTGTTCCTGGGGTTCCTCTTCGGAATCCCTGCTCTGGCCTGCACTCCCAGCAAGAAGCGGATAATCCTGTGGTCGGACAAGGAGGGTTCCGAAGACACCCACCATTGTCCAATCAGATTATTACCCAGATCGTTGCTGAGAGTCAGGTCAAGGACTTCCTGCCTGGCTCTAGTGAAAAATGTTGGACATTGCCCAACATTGTTTATATACAGATCTTCACTTAGAATGTACTCAAGTAAGGACTCACCCCGTTTGTTGATGTCGGTGCTGCCCCACTCAACGTGGTGGGCATTCGCATCGGAACCGAGGATTAAAGGAAGTCGGGCTCTTCTGCAATGCTCCACCAGGTCTTGTACCTCTGCAGGGGGAATGCTGTGGTTATCCCCCGGAAAGTATGCGGCAGCAAACACTATGTTCCTGGGTCTTCCTTCCACCCAAAGCGTCGCTTGTACTGCTACCAGATCCTGGCTTAAAAACTCTGTAATGCTGAAAAAATCGATATCATTCCTGACCATTACACATGCTCTAGGCCTCTCAACGGAGAGGTCCCATATTACCTTACTATGTGTTCCTTTGAGGCTCCTTACCTGACCCCTGTATGTCCACGGCTCCTGTATCAGTACTATGCCCAGATCGTCCGTAGAAAACCTGCTCACAATTACAGCCGAGGCCGCAACCGCGTGGTGCAGGTTGATCTGGGCTACTGACAAGGGCGGTGGGTGCCTCATAATTGCTCATCCAGGTCNTCCGAGAGCCTTAGTTCGCTCTCGCTTCCCCTGTCAAGCTCTAGCCTCCTCAAATCAATACCCTCGAGCAGCTCCTGCGTAGAGGGGACTTTCCCCTGTATAATAGCCGCTGTGTCTCGCACATTGGTACCTCGTTCATCGGAAGATTGGGCCGGAGGTGTCGGCTCAGAGGACCGCGCGCCCCTCCCCTGACGTGGTTGCCTATGAGGTTGCTACAGCCGGCAGACTTCCATCCACCTGCATAGCTTCCTCGCCTCCCTCCTTCTCTTCCGCAGCCTTCGGTGACAAAACTGAACCTGTAGTTCAGCTTGTACCCTACCCTTCGGACATTGCTAAAAGAGTCCTCATCAATGCCGATGTTCAAACGCAGGCCGTTGTCCTCTATGCTGCTTGAGATTACGCGCCACGCTGGGGTGTTGAGAGCCCCGTTTCGCGCCCTTAGCAGCCCTAACGCATATTGTGATGGTTTGTCCGCACTTCTCGGCAGGAAGATGGTCATGTTGTGCATGGGTGGGATATCATCTCCCCGTTTCACGCACAGCCGGTCCCCTTCCAGCTACCTAATGTCGGTGTGACCTCCTCTAGCCATTTAGCCGTGCCCTCATCTTTGCAGTCTATCAGGAGCATGCCTGGACGGAAGTACACCCCGCAGAATGCAAGCGGATGCGTCCACCCTTTGAAACCTCGTCCATTATGGCGTCCTGTAGGGCAGTTAGCTCACCCGGACTCAGCGCCTCCGCAGGGTAGTCACAAGGCAGCACCGCAACCCTTATGCCCCTTAGTGCATCAGAGTAGCTAGGCGTTTGCCCTACTCCACCCTGAGAAGCCGCTGGCTCCAGATGCTTACCCCCGGGTCCCGATGTTGGAGGGGGTGGATACTCCCGCTGCTTCTTTGGGGCCGGAGTGTTTGGTGTTAACTGCCCGCTCTTCCGCTTCGCGGGTGCGGTCTCACCGGAGCCCTCCACCTTGTTGTCCTGGTTTCTGTGCCTCTCATCATAGCGACTATGCCCGCTCTTCCGCTTGTAAACGGATCCGGTCTCGCCAGTGTGCCTGCCGTGCCTACCACCCTTAGCAAGGTGCTGTCCGTCACTCCGCTTCTCAGC
>NW_016170906.1:0-15178 GCF_001687245.7 Rhagoletis zephyria
TTGAAAATGCAAACGACCTAAATCACTCAAAGCTGCAAAATTGTAAAAACATAATTCAATTCAACAACAACTCTTTCCAATCGCTTTCATTATGAATATATACATACATACATATGTACATAGCACCTAAGAATTTTCTGCCGATTTCCGCGCATTAGCATTGCAGTGTAAACTCTGTTTATGTTATTCTTCGAAATTTCCATTTCACCGACAGTGAATGCTGCAGCCACATTTGGTGGCAAGATCACGTGCTGCGCGAACTTGCACCGTTGCTGATTTTCTACGTATGTATGTTTGTATTTGCGTGCATATGTACATTTGCATTCATGCAAAGCCACATGTCGAAGTGTCACAGAAAATATTAAAAATTTTTAAAATTCGTAAATTAAGGTTAAGAGGGTATTTTTGACACACTTGAAAAATTGCGCTATTGTTGTTGTGTGCTGGCGCTGCACTCTTTTGCTATCGATCACTTGCTATTGTTATGTAAAATTTTTTAGAAGCAGTGCAGTCAAAGTGAAAATATTATTGTTAAATTTCCATTTTCGCTGCCAACGGCAATGATTTATTTCTTTTATTGCATCTCGTGTGGGTTTTAGGGGGGTTAAGCCAAGCGGCTAATGCGCATACAATGTGACGATTTTAGTTAGCTGTTAATTGGATTTATACATTTATTGTGGAAAATTTGCATATCTGAAGCTACCAACTGCTACGCTATGGTGCGTAATTGGTAATCATAAGCCTCGTAGTGTTAGAATGCACTACGGAAGCACACCTGAAACAGTTGGAGATCCAGGTAGTTGGCAGGTAATTAGTTAGGAAAACTTAAGAATACATAAATCAAGTATATGTATATATGTATGTAAAAATCTATATGCGCATTGGAGACACCTTTTTTGCGAGATTCGCTGGCAAAAGGTACAAGATTTGCTATATATAACGGGAGCAATCAGCACAATGGTTCAGATATCCCTAAACTTCCAGCTACATACATATTAGTTTGATTGACTCGGGTTTTCCAAACCGGTAGCAACCGGTTATTTATCGAATAAACCTATTTTACACCTAGTTTATTTATGTATATACCAGACATATTTATTTTAAATATTTAAAATGGAACTAACTATGTATATAGAAAATTTGCCCTACCTCCTATCCTGTTTTGTGAAAATTGCCTCTTTTATGCTGAAGAGATATAGTATATTCGATTAAGAATGTCCAAGATTTAGCTTTCCCCGATTTCGTATATATGTACACATTTGATGTTGCCTTTTTTAACTTTTAATTGTAAAGGGGCGAGGAAAAATCCCTTATTCCTGATAATATGAAAGTTTAAAACGTTCCATATTTAAATTGGGGTCCACTTGTATCAACTCATTCAAGGCTTTTCTTCGCGAAAATCTTATAAAAATGTTGCCAGAGAACTTCAAAATGCTTCTTGTGGTTCAATGGTGAGTTAAAAATTAGAAAAGAGAAAGTAGTCAAAGATTGAAAGTACAAATTATTCATATAATGAAACTAGTTCATAGTTTTTTTCTTTTTACTTATAAAATACATATTTCTAAAATAAATGCATATTTTCATTACTTTTCGGTTTTTGTCATTTTTTAGTACATTTTTGCCTTTTTTGCGTTTTTTAGTGCCTTTTCCTGCCCATTTCGCTATTTTATTTTGCCTATTCTAGCCCATTGAAAATGTCCTTTTGAATCTTGATTCTTGAAAATTTCCAACAGCTATTTTCGGAACAAATATATTTTAAAGACTACAAGGTCAAAAATTTGGGTATAATTTTTAAATCGAGCTGGGACTACTGCCTTTCTTAATCTTTTATAGTCTACTTTTTAAACCAGTCAATAATTTTAAGCGATTTTTAATATATGTATTCTGGTTTAAATTTTAGCCCAAAAAGTTCGTGGGTTAAAAATCAAACCAAAATGTTTTAATTCTAGTTTCTAGGTTTCATATATAGAATATTTGGTTTAAAATCTAAACCGAAATAGAAAATGTTTGCACACATGCGTGGCTGTAGCTGAGTGTGCAAAGATGTTTGATACAATTGGTTGCTACCAAGGCTGTCCGGGCTCAATCCCCATCAGACGGAGCATGAAATTTAGGAGTTTTAATTTTTTATTCTTAGTTATGAAAATATTTGGGTTTAAAATTTAAACCGAACTGTTGTTTTTCTTAAACTTGAAAGGTTTGTATTTGAACCGAATTTAGTTTGGCTTTTTGCTAAAGCGATGGAAAAGTTGGTACAATCGTATCTCTCTTTAATTTGAAAGTACATACATTCGGTACAAGTACGCCATTTTACGTACATACATAAATTTGGAACGTAACCAAATAATTTTTCAGAAAAGTATTTCTCTCCTCTCTTCTACAAAATGATGGTACAAGTAATAATAACTGTAGTTTATTGCGCCAAATGTACAGATAATATTTCTTTTTAAAACGTCAGCTGGAAGAACTCGAAGGAAAGTGATACGACTTTTCTAAAACATAGTTTTGTCTCAAGGTAAAAATTAAATATAGGCAGCAGGGTAGCATGAAAATAATTAAGTAAATTAGCACTCAATTAAGCCTTAATCGAGCAATTAAGGATGACATTTTTTTATAGTAAATCAAGATCAATTAGCGTCTTAATCGAGAAAGCTTGTCTAGTGCTCGATTAACTGCTTGTCTTAACTTAGTATGTATAACATACACGCGACCATATCGATGGCTGAGTGGAAGATCGACCTATCTCGGCAGCCAGTTCGAAAATGCCCTATCTCAGAAAATTTTTCAACAACGCTTTATCTCAGAAAATTTTTCAAGAACGCGCTCCTTCAGAATTTCATTGAAAAACGCCCTATCTCAGCTTATTTTCAATGTATTTTCCTTTGAGATATGGTGTTTTTGAACCGAACTCCGAGGAAGGGCGATATTCAACCAAATTCTGAGATAGGGTGTTTTTCAATAATATTCTGAAAAGGGCGTTTTTCAGTCAAATTCTGAAGTAGGGCGTTCTTGAAAAGTTCTCTGAGATAGGACGTTTTCGAACTGGCTGCTGAGATAGCTCGATCTTCCACTCAGCCATCGATATCCACGATTTCGTCTATCTAATTTTACTAGCTTAGTAATAAAAATTAATTACAAGGACATTTTCAATACCTTTCAATTCCAGCGGACTTTATCATTTTTTATATAGAACTGATTTTTTTTTTAATTTTATTAATTTTTTCATTTTATTTATTTTAAATAAAATTAAAATTATACATACATACTATGAATGATACGTATAAGCCTCAAGAAACAAAATTTTCAGATTTAGTATTCATTAGGTACCAGAGTCCAGCAAAATCTTGATTTTGTGTGATTGGTCTAATATAGATGGTTTTAGATTTCCCAAAAATTCGCGCAATTTCTAATTAGACGTATACTGGTAGGTAAAGCGTTAGGAAACTAGGGTAAAGAAGTTATTGAGCTACTCCCTATGACTCAGCCGGAAATTCTCTAGACAAAGCCCTGATTCGGTCTAGAGCCTGGCTAGATTTCCGTAACATAGATTTTCACGGCAGTCCTAAAACAATTTCTGGCATGGAAATCCCTTCTAGAGATAATCCATTCCACGGCGCGTAATACATTTTCTTAACAATGTTCTCATTCAATAGAATCTGGACAAGCCCTAGCATAGCAAAATATCCAAAAATCGAGCAAATGTAGTTTTTCACCAATTGATAATGACATAAAAAGTTAAAATTAAATTAAAAAGATAATTAAATTTGTTCGTCTGCCTCCTTTTCAATACCTATCTTAGTAGAACAGTTTGTATATGCTCCCAAAATATGTCTGAGCTTTAGAAAACACAACGCACTGCACACAAAAAGTTGATCGTTTTGTAAATAAATGCTGATCTGTTATTAAGTATTCATAGCATTATTTAGATTTACATAAATAAAGTCTTCACTATATTGCATTCAAATAAAAGTGTAAATAATCCGAAAGATTAGAAATTCTTCCAGATTAAATTACCGGCTGCTCAATTTCCTAATCATCGCACTTATGGGCAAATCTCTCCAACAGCGAAAACACTGCGAAAGATTTTGAAAATTTTCCCGTAAATTGAATGCGAATAGGGATTTCGTTTTTTACAGCTTTTTTCTTTTTTCTAAGCCCAAAGGCATTTCTTGTAATAACACCTAAAAGAATAACTTAAAAAATGAAGAGTTTCACAAAAAATTAAACACAAGAAATAAATAAAAAAAAATACGCGCAAACGATGCAATGGTAAGCCGAATAAAGTGCGAGTAAGGGGGTCTAGATGCTGGAAGTGTTAAAAAATAGAAGAAAAAATTTATAAACTTTGTAAATAGGATTTTGTAAGGTTTGTAGGAAAAAAATGCAAAAAAATACTGCGTGTTTTGTAGCTTTTAACAAGAAAAACATTTTGCTAGGCTAATTTACACGAAAATGCAAAAAAAAAACTATACAAAAGAGGTGAAAAAAAGCGGAAAAAATGGGTGGAAACGGAGTGGCAGACAATAAAAAGTTTGTCGTTATATCAGTTACACCGAAAACGGTGACGTTTATTGTTTGCTTCTTTAAGGTTTTCCCTGTTTTCTTTGTATTTTTTTTTTTTTTGACATAACACCCCACAAAGCAACTCAGATGTAAAGGAAGAAAATTAGAAAAGAGAGTGGAAATTCTAAAAATCACGGCGCATTGTAAATGCCCGCAAGTGCAATAAAAAATTTCATGCCGAAAAAATGCTGAGCACAATAAAATTTAACAAAAAAAAAAAAGGGTGTTGAATGAAAAAAGGCCCGAACGGAGAAAACATTGTAGTTATTATAGAAAAATTATGAACGTTAAGCGAAACAATGTAAGGAATAAGGGTAAACAATGCGGGAGAATACAAAAAAAAAAAACTCCTTGACAAGGGTAATGGGTTAACGCAATGCAGTTGCGCAAAATATTAAAAAAAAAGCTAAAAGATATGTTATAAAAAATATAAAATGGAAAAAAACATATTTTTTATTTTTACACAACCAAATTTATGATATTGCGTTTTCATCTATTAGGCGGCAGTTGGAGTACATAATTGTCTGCTTGTTCGCTTGATTGCCATACAAAACGCCAAGCTGCATCAGATGAAAATTGCAAAACCCAAAGATGTCTATGAAAACTGGTTGGTTGATGGCTTTTGTGTTTGATCAAAGTGACTGAGTGGCTTTTTTAGTTCGGAAAATACGCTTCGTTCGCTTCATTAAATATTCAAAATGTACGCAAGATAATGAAGGAAAAGTGACTCGAACTTAAAATATAGCTATTACATAGCGGCAACATGTGTATGTAACGGTAAGTTCTTGAAGGATACACGAAAGCAATTTCTAGTTTCATAATGAGTTGTAAAAATTCTAGAGTTTTCCGCAGTGGCTTGAATAGTGTTTGATTCACTTTCTTTTCCATATGAGAAAGCCTTACAGTTAACTGCTGTCTTCACCGTTAATTATGCACGCATCTGAGAAAAAATAATATTTGCATAGTAATCATTCGGATTTTCCATCTGTAAGTTGAGCAGCACACAGAAAAAAGGTAGCCTTCCAGCAACGTATGTACATAAGTATGTACTACTTTACGTTGCGCCACCCCAATTTTCGTTGATGCTCCTGTGAAGCTGACAGACACGACCTTGGTAGCTGGCCGGAGATGTTTTTTTTTTTTATATTACACCCATATGCATATAAATTGATACATACATACATACATATATGTTTTTTTCCAAGTAAAAGAACATCTCTGAAAGCCGTTACGCACTCGCATCACACCGTCGTGGGCACGTATGTATGTAAGTAAACTACACACATACAAACTACCCATGATGCATCGCTTGATGCATTGTAACTACTAGATGCGTGAAGATCACCATCCCAAGCTCGGATGCCTTAAAATAAAAAAAATTTTAACAGCAAAAAATTAAGAAGTGTCAGTGCGAAGGAATAAAAAATAATATGCCCAAGTGTTCATATGCAAAGTAGTACATATGTATGCATGTATGTACATACCCTGTAGGAAAATCGTAACTATAGTTATAAGGAACTGTTTTTTTAAAAGCTACACTTCAAGAATGTTAAAGCTAGCGCTTGCTCATATTAGTTAAAATTTAAATCGAATCAGAATATCTCGATTTTAAGCTACGAGCACATATTATTTGTTAGAAAATATTAGTTTAAGGTTCGTAAAGTAGGCATACAATATTTCTTAAAATGGTTTATATTTTTGAAATTTCTCAAAGTTCTTGATGTTATTTAATACTTTCATTTTGAAAATTCTAATTTGAACTTTGTGGATGCTGGTCGATGCCGTGACAAAGCTCCAAGTAACATAACTCCAACTTTAAAATTTGACATAACCCCAAGTAAAAATCTTGTGTTTGTCCATCAACTGCCTATACAATCATACTCTGAGAGTCAGGCTGCTGAGTGAATGTAGTGCTGAGACCGGAGATAGCTTGGTCGCTTTAGTGTTCTGGATAAGCTTCTTGGACTATAAAAAGAATCAAATTATATATTACCATTAATAGATTCTAAAAGACGACATCAGTTGAAAGGAGGGCCCCATTACCATCTACACCGATGGGCCCAAAATGGATTAGCGCTCTTTTCGCTCTTCTGACCGACGCCAAAGTCCAAGAGAATCAGGGATTGCAAGAAGTTGTGGGCCCAACGGCTGAGTCGATATATGTGCATAGGGAAATGATACAAACATCTTCCGAGCGGAAGTTCTAGGGGTCCTAGAAGTCTGTAAAATCCTCGGCAACACAGTTGGGTACAAGATGGTACATTATGAATCCGAAGCAGAGGGACTGTCAAATCAAAAGAGAAATACTTGCCCTTACCCTTCAACATGAAATGCGGCAGATACAATCTGGAACTATCCCAGTGTTGCATAAACAACATATTCATCTACAAATCTAAATAGTTTGAAGATAACAGTAGCTCCTTACTAGAACTTGCTGTTTCATATGAAAATGGTACTCCACGTGCTAATTGCGTCCTAGGCTAAGCTCATGTGACGCTTTGACAGCCCGACCAAGTTTATGTCGAACAAATTTTCTGTATTTTTTGTTGCCGTCAATTCCTACAGGGTAGGCGCCTGAGTTTGAGCTCATGCATATATAACTTTTCGAAGGAATAGATGTAAATTTTAAATAAGTTATAGGTGAAAAAAGTGTTGGCTTCAGTCAATGTAGTACTCCTTTTTTCTCGCCTAAGCCAACCGCGCCTTTGGTTTAATGTGCTATACGCTGCGCACACCTCAAAGGCCTTTAACTGGTAAGGAGCTACCTTCTACGGCAGAACAGCATTTTGTTCAGCGGTAGAATAGATTAAAGAAGTTGCAATGGAGCAAAGAAGGCATGCACATACAATTTATTACACACGTACACAAAGGATTATTAACTAACATACATATGTATACATATGTATATGTACATATGTACGTGCATGTATACAAACACATGCCACTTATTTAGCGGCAAATCGATCGCTATTGTAACACTTTTACTTGTCTCGAAACTCCTGCTGCCGCATTGCTATCCTTTTGCTCTCATATTTTTCCGCCTGCTTTGATTGCTATATTTGTTGTTTTTTTTTCTTTGTGTTAATGAATTCCATTATGCAAAGTGTTGCATGAAAATTCTCGTGAAGATTTTCTGTTTGCCCAGATAATTGCATTTTTGCATTACCTTGAGTTGTTCATAAATAAGTTTGTGTATACGTAAGTACGTGAAACTAGATTCATTTGTACATGTGTATGTATGTATGTATGCAAGTGCATATATTCTATATATTGCATGCTATTTATATAGTTTCCATGAAATATCTTTGATAGAAAAGTGCTAACCTTTCATCGAAAACTATCATTTTATGTGCGGTTCTAGCGAAAAGCGCCCGGTGTTCACTGCTACCAAAATAGACTGCTGAAGCACAAAAGACTTCAATGGCTATGAGGTGTTAACTCGTTTATGACGCGCTATTTTTTGTTGGGCCACTTTGTTCTTGCTTCGTATTCCTTAAAGTAGGATTTGCACTGGATAAAAATGAAGCATTAGATTTGCGGCACTTCACTATTTTTACGCTAAAAATTGCGAACCTTTGTTAATATTTAGTCAAATTTTTCCCATTTTCTCCAGTTGAACTGAAAATTTGCAAATTTTTCTAGAAAACTAGAAAATCTCATTTGTTTACAGGCTAGTTTCATGGAAATATCCGACTTATCTTTCGTTTGAATCTCATCCGGGAGAATTGCAGCATACCACAATTAAATTCAATCTGTCAATTTGAATCCACGCACAAACGTTAAACGTTGCCGAGAATAAAAAAAGTAATTGTTTTCAGGATTCTTTTACCATATGGCTTAATTAGAATGCCAACCAAGTTACTGTTTGACAGTATTTAAATGACCCATAAATGGCACAATTCGTTTTTATAAGGAAACAAAGTTACATCTGGCAGAATGAGGTATTCGATAAAAATGGTGCAACTTGAAAGTAATTTCGCGCTTACATACAAAGCATTTTCGATCATTTTTCTTATTAACAAAAATAGATTTTTTCATATCAATATTCGAATCCACTTTAAAAGGTCTAAAAACTGTAGTTTATTTATTAGCAATTATGAAGGGCTCCTGCCCCAGTGGACCACGGTTAGTTCGATTCTGAAGTTTTTTGTTGTTGTATACATACATACATAAATTAGCGCACATAAGGGGTAGGTTTTTGAGGTTCAAGAGAATGTAGAAAACCCTGAGCATGCGGTTACCAAAGTCATCGAACCAATCATCGAGCTAAAAGCTGTGAATATCATACACACCATTAATCGAAATGATCACAGAAGATATTAAAGACGCGGTAATCCAAAGCCGTCCTGAAAAGTTGCAATCTCAGTCTGCTGTTATCTAAGTTCAACACCCACTTTACACAAAAAAGTTACCATCGAGCTTAGAAATAGGCACAGATATCTGCAACATAAAGAATGGGACTTGACAATATCGAGGAAATCTCCTTGGCTATGAGTTTGCCGACAGGTCACGTCACTTTAGGCGAGGCACGCGGAGAAGCTCAGGCTGCCTTTTTATGTCTTCTGCAGGAATGAATGATGGCCCGCACTGAGGAGTAGGAGGAGGAGACTGAAGTTAATGAGTGATGGAACCTTCGGAGAACTGAGCGATATAGCAGACATAAAATATTAGGGTAATTGCTCAAAATTGTCATCTCCACATATTGGTTTATATAGAAGAAGAGCGAAGAGATCCTGTATGGTACAACAATCTGCACAATTGAGTCACATCAACCCAACCAATGCAGAACTTTAATTGTAGTGGAAAAAATTCCACAGCTATACAAATGTACATACATATGTTCAGTCACAAGGGTTGACTACAAAAGACAAGTGGCACCATTTTCAAAATATAATAGAAAAGCATCGCCATTCCGGCATACAAAATCTTAGAATGATAAATAAAATAAAAAAATAAATAATTGAATGGTATGCCAAAGAAAGCACTCCACATTATTCAGTTAAGCCAAGCTTTACAGAGCAAAAGCGAGCTGTAATGGCTACGATTTTTTTCGGTACAATAAAAAACTGGGGCACAGCCTTGAATGAGCGCTTTGATGGATAAAAAATGCGTAGGTACCTAAATTTCTTTATGCGAATGTGTATATTAAATACAATACACATGCACATGTTGCGCTAGGAACAAAGTGTACAGCAGCAAGTGTTGTGTCACAAGAAAAATATCAATTTCATACGTAAACCCAGCTGGAAATTCGGCATGTAAAGCCTTCATTACGTCAAGCGCCTAGCCGAATTTCCACAACTAAGATTGGATAAATACTGTTCCGGTACTTTAAAAAAGTACATCTCTAACCGGCATAATGTATCGAGAAAAGCGACGGCTTATTAATGATTTTCTCCTTTACACTTTTCTCTGCCAAGCTTCATTACAGTAGGTATATGTATTTATATGTATGTCGATTAGGGTGGTACAAAAATTGTTTCCAACCGGAACTAAAGAATAACGTCTAACATTGGAGAGAATACTTTTTTGTAGAATTATTAAAATAACAATAACAATAAATATTTTTTGATCGAACAAAAATGTTTCCCTTTCTAACTTAATAATTTTGCTCGCTGCTTTTTGACAACCGATAACCTCATCTCTTATATACAAGAATTAGTTATTTTATGTGTTCGTAACTGCATTCGTATTAACACCTGTAAAATTTTAGTGTTAAATTTGCATCATAATTCTATTGTTGGAAGATTTGTGAAAGAAAATTGTCTATGCTATTAAACATATTTATTTTTAACGATTTTATAGCAATTCTAAAAAATTATTTATTTTCCCCATTTCAAATGAATGGTAAACTTCAAAGCCTTCTCCTTACTTTTCATTTTCCATAATTCTGGGAGCTGATTTTCCTGTGTGTTTGATCACCCTAATGTACATATACAGAGTGTCCAATAAGTAATATAAGAAAAAAGTAGGTGGTGAGGTAACCTCCCAGATAAAAAAATACCCTTAAAAAAGGGTCAGTGTTTTTTCAACTTGGATATTTTTTTTCGAAAAGTTAAAAATCCCAAACTAGTCCTAATTTTATAATGGTTTGCATTTTCATATAGTATAACAACTATCTAGAATGATTTTACAAAAAAATTAAAAGTTATAGCTTAATTTGTACGTACAGGTAAGGAAACCAGGTGAAAAGACCCAATTTTTTTATATAAAAAATATCAAAATTTCAAAATTATGACACTTTTATAGAGGAAACTTTGTTCTTATCGTAATTATTGGGCACCCTGTATATGAGTTTTTATGTTGTATTCCTGTTTGTTTGTATCTGTGTATATACACGCATATATCTGTCAATATTAAGAACAGCTTCCTCCCTGTTTGCAACAACATATGTTCTAGATATTTGTTAAAGGGGAGCACTATGCACGTCTTGAGTGCTTTTATTTATGATCTGTTGGAAATGCGTATGAAAATATGATCGTTCCTTTGATTACTCATCAATTCAAGCGCGTTTCATAAAATCTACAAAACTAAAAAAAAAACTCATCACAACCAATCTATATGCTTATACTGCTGCTGCGAGCGCGAACACTTGTGCCCCATCGCTTACAATGATGAATGAAGTGGCACACACATTGCCGTTGGCACCATTTCATTTCGCTGTCACACAAGTACATTAGGGCGGGTCAATTTTAATGTGCGCGTATAGCATAGTGGGAGCTATTTTAGTGGGTTTCTAAGCAAATTTTCCGAAGAAACCATGGGTCTAAAGTCAATTTGGAGTTGGTCAAAGTGCGAAAATAGGTTTCGTAGAAAATGTGAAAATGGTCCTTGTTTATTTTAGACCCATGGATTCTTCGGCAAATTTGCTTAGAATCACAAGTAGAATCCTTCTGTGCTATATGCGCATAGTCGATTGACACGTCCTAATGTACATATGTACATACTTTATCAACGGATATTGGCGACGCCAATAATTGCTCATCCAAANTAGTCGATTGACACGTCCTAATGTACATATGTACATACTTTATCAACGGATATTGGCGACGCCAATAATTGCTCATCCAAAGGCTCACTAAAAGACAACAACACATACATACATATTGCGCACAATCGTAAATTATTATATCAAGTGATTGTATTCAAATATTGAACGCATAGCCATTGCCGATATTTGTGCTATGCGGCACTCCTTTAACGTAGACCAGTGACCGTTAAAGCTAATCAAAATATAAGCCACTTAGGAATTTGTATCAAAATTATCCTTGAAATTAATCAGCATTAAATTAAATTTATTTGTATGCGTGAATATTGTACGTAGAATGTAAAATGCCGCCATAACTTTTTAACGGTTCGAACTTCGAACAGATGGCCATGCTGGCACCACGCACGGCCGCACCAAAGCACATTGCTAGTTGGTGCTGGCTGGCACGCACGCATGCGCCTTGCAAGTATAGCGGAACGTCATAAGTCACCGTTCAAGGCTGCACTTAGAAGTTAACTACATATATGCACATACATACATACTCCGCGCATACTCGCCTTTTCAAGGCATGACTAGCCGCCGCCACCAGCTTCACCCCCGCTATAATTTCATGAAATTAATATTCATATACCACGCAGTAAGACCGTCAAAGTTGTTGTTGTTATTCTAAATTTAGTTGCATGGGGTTGGCTTTGCAGCCGTAGCGAATATATACATATCTGGCTGTAATTTGTTGAGCAAGGCGCGACTTTAGTGAAGGCAGTACTGCTGCGCGCCAGTTGTCAGTCACCTCACCACTTTCGTTTGTGAAAAGTAAAAGGTGGCTTTTGGTGTCACTTCCATAATTTCTTTGGCTATTGCGGGCGTTGTTGTGTTGATAGTAGTCCTTGTCGCGGCGGTGGTGTCCTCGCTGCACTCCTGCTAATGCCAGCTAGTGTGACTCACCCTTTTAGGCAACGACCATAACGGTCTATGACCCCCTTTGCCATCGAATTCTAAATAACGATTTTATGCCGAAAATTGATATGCGTGCCTTTTGGTAACAAATTCAAATAAACAACTACATACTTGAAATTAAATTTATTGAATTTGAGCGCTTAACGCATACATATGTACATATGCACATATGTAGATGCATACACATACACATCCATGTGTACACTAATGCATTAAATGATGCAAATAAATGCATTTAGGGAGCTGCAGAGTTGATCGTAAATATGTATCTATGTATGTATGTGAGAACGTAAGTCTACACATGCGATTTTTTTTTTGGCAAATCGCATTTTCGGCAGTTTTCTAGTGCCCAACGTCAGCAACTTCACAGCGCTGAATGTTGTATAAAGTATAGTATTTCCTCTATATATATTGCCAAATCAATCACTTTGTACTTTTGTATGTGCGAGGAAATTTTATCTGTCAAACTAAGAGTCGTCAAAATTCATTCACCCTATGACGTGATCAATCGTAGTATAGGGAGCTCCCCCTGGACATAAATAGTAAACATGCCTTTTTTTAATATAATTTTTTTTTTAATACGACATTTGCAAAATATTGCCTATTGGCACCAGTAATCAGTTCTTTTGCTCTCCTGAAAAGTTATTAAAAAACACTTAACTGTTTTTGTTGGCGCAGCGACGAATTGCTTATTTTTATTCATACCGCACAATGTTCATATTAAATACAATGGACGTTGGAATCAAATACAACATATCTGTGAAGTTTCAAAAGTTTAACACAAAATTAGAAAAGATATTTGTCGCAGATATTTTGTAACTTTTGAAAGGATTTTTTTAATTTCAATAATTTTATATACCTCAAAATGTTAAAATTAAACAGTGAAAATGTTCTTCTTGCGAAATCGAACGTATCTAGTACAATAAAACTAGGGTGTCACCAAATGAACCAAAATTACTTTGAGTAAAAGATGGCTATGATTTGAGAAACTAAAATTCTGTTTTTACAATTTTTATTGGCATACTCGAAATTCATTCTCAAATTGTGTATATAACATGAAGAAAGTTATATACATACATACATACACATATGTATGTGCATAAGGAATACTGTGTAAAAATCTTCCAATATTTAATTACCTTTAAATTATATGACTTTTAAAGTAAGCGTGCGAGTAAACGTGTTAGATGGCTGCGTGTGGTGCTACGGAGCGTATACGTTGCATACGCAACTACGGGTATATAAGCATTAGTGATTACATATTTTTACTTTTTTAGGGCCCTAGGAGTAACTTTTTAACTTTAACGCTCACTTTCTATTTAAAGGTTGGATGAAAAATAAAGCTATGTCTAAAGTTAAGCATTTCCATTATCGGGTTTTGACGTACATACATATGTATGTATGTTCCTTAGTTGTAAACCAATTTAAAACCGATAATAAATTCGACGTTTTTGTCGAAAAATTTGCTCACATGCAGTGAGCGGCATTCTGCAAGGAATAGTGGTTAGACCGGAATTCAAGATTGCGGTTTATGCGAATGATGTAGCCATACCTGTATCAACTCAATTGCTTTCGGTTATAGGCGAAATTATGGGGGATGTTCTAAATAAAAATTAGATTCTTGGGTCATAAACTGTGCTCTTAATTTGAATCCGGAGAAAACTAGCCAAACTTATTCGGTTCGAATACTGGGTGCTATGAATTTGTACTACTCGCCTTTCCTATCGCATTGGGTTTCAAATCGCAATACAGAGTAGATCTATGCTTGTGAACTGCATAAGATGAAACCTAAATTCAACGATAAACAATTGGATCTCACACTAAGGGTGAAATACGTATGTATATAGATTCCAAAGATAGTCGGATGTTAAACTTTTGTGAAGCCAGCAAACAAGGCACCAGTGACTCTCTGTGCAGCGAAAACAATGCTAGGCAACAGATGGAGACTTGAGTCAAAGCCTGTGTACTGGATGTATACAGCGCATATATGGTAGTCAGCTCTAGCTAAGGATTACAGCGTAAGAAAATTTAGCGAAATTCAGAGTTCAGCTGCTGTTAGTGCAACGACTGCAATGAGATCTTGCCAAACGGAAGTTCTGAAGGGTTTTCCTGATCCATAGATATTATTATCGAAAAGTGCCATTCGGGCGGAGTGCCCAAACGACCGCAGCATGCCAAACACGTAGACTAACCATAAACGTACAAAATTTCCAAACCGCACAGATTGGATTCAGGGGGGACTCCAATTATTGAAGGGCGTAGCTGTCTTTATGGATGGATCAAAAAGGAATGCGTGTTAAATGTAGGAATTTCTATTGAATAACTCAGTGTGATGGTATCCTTTCGATTAAGGTACATAAAAATACCATGGGCCGGCAAGATCACAGGTGGACATTTCCTCCAATTAGTGAAGAGGTGGCCTCAAATTCTAATAACTTCCAAATTACCCTACTTTCTGACCCAGGGTATAGTGACATGCATATGTACAAATATATGGGAATGAGCTAGCAGATTAGTTATTGAGCGACTCTGCACAAAACACATTCCACGCGGTGGACATATGTCGGCGCCTCGCACAATTAACGAAATTTCGGCATTACAAAACAAATCAGAGGTACATTACATATCAGATACATGCGACGCCATTAAAACAAAGTTTTGGTATACTGA
>NW_016170908.1:0-12335 GCF_001687245.7 Rhagoletis zephyria
TGAAAAAGATTTTGCACGAATGCATGCGGTTGCTGGTAATACATATTTCCATGTAAAACCATCACCGGCGTACGAGCTGCAGCGCGTCCAATAATTTGACGTAATTGCACCGCAGTCCGAGGCAGTAAATGGTTAGTATGCAGTTGCTGTTTATCCAAACTCGTTTGTCATTCCTTGTGCACATTTTTTTGCTAGACAATCGATCGATCGATTTGTTCAATCTTTCCCACTTGTTGTCTCGTTTGACTTTATCGCAAGGCGTTTTTTGCATGCTTCGCATATTTTTTCTAGCTCCGCATTTTGTTTTATGGCCGCAGCTAGCGTTTTTGCAAACCTTGGCTTCTTTGTTAGGCCACCACCAACCGCTGCTGACTTTAAAGTTGCCTGAGCTACTTTTGTGGCCTTTTTTGTTTTGTTTTGTTTTGTTCGCTTGTCGTTTGCTGTCAGCCACTTTGTTGTTGGCGCTGTTATTTGCTGTAGATAGCACAATGCAAGTTTTTCTTTCCTTCGTACTTTCGCTTTCCGCATACCATCAATCTGTTGATGTATAATTTATACGTAGCTGTGAAATCTTAATATAATAGCTTAAATCGACTTTACATTTCTTAACACTAACGTTAGTTATAGACTTTAAATTAAATTGTAAAACATATTTTCAATAGTCGTGCAGCGGTTTTTAAAAATCCTTAAATTATTCTAGCAATTAAGTGACATTTTTTTTCGCTTCTGTTAGTTTTCATATTGAATTTAAACAAAAATATTAGTTATACAAATTTTCGCGCTAGCCAATCTGGATCAGTTCAATGCAGGGACCGTAACAGTTACAACTTTTATTATAAAAATCGCGCTCTAACAATTATTTTTTACTTTTATATAATTACTCCTTATATAACAGTTTTTTCTGATTTTTATTTTATAAATCCAAAACAACAGTTATTTTTAATTTTTATTTAACTTTTATATTATATGCCTTAGATAACAGTTATCGACGACTTTTATTTATGAAAGTCATCAATAAAAATCAGTCAGTGACTTTCGACAGTGTCGAAGAACCTTTAGCATGACCTGAGGTCTGAGACCGGCTATGGTATTTTGGATATACATAGCTTTAGTCAGGCCAATAGTCACGTATTCTGCTGTAGTATGGTGGCGCAGAACCATGGTCAAAACCACGGCTTCTATGAGAAACAGGCTACAAAGGCGTGGGTGTATTGGCATTACGGGCGCCATGAGTACAACGTCGGGACCGGCTCTTAATGCTTTGTTGAATTTGCCGCCTCTGGATTTAGCGATCCAAGAGGAGGCAATGAAAATGATGTGTCGACTGCACTCTTTTGGTCTGTGGCACGACGATCGGAGGTCTGGGCACAGAGAGTTGATCAGAAGGTTGTCAAAGGAATATCCTTTGTTTTTGGCACCAAATGACAAACTGATACCTAGAGTCTCTTTTGGTAGAAAGTACGTCGTTAGATTTCCTACAAGGGAACAATGGAGAGATCCAGACACTCTCTTGGGCAGCTCGGTGGAAACTTTCTATACTGATGGCTCAAAGACTAAAAACGGTACTGAAGCTGGATGGCATCTGGACGGAAAATTCAGATGCTTTACCGCTTTGGGTCCAATGACAACGGTCTTTCAATCGAAAGTCTTTGCAATACTGAAAGTGGCAGACGGGATAACTGGCGAGAGGTGGCGCGGACATAAAATCAGGATCTACAGTAACAGCCAAGCTGCTCTAAAGGCCCTGGAAATCCCGCTTGAACCTCTGCAAAGTTAGTCCGGGAATGTAAATTGAGGCTGAACTCCGTTACAAGATGGCATGAGCTTGAGCTTGTGTGGTTGCCAGGACTTTATAGTGTTCAAGGCAACGAACTGGTGAATTGTGGTTCTCCGGAGCGCTTAATTGGACCGGAGCTAATTGTAGGGCCAAGCATAGCGGAAACGATCCGGTGCATCAAGCATCTCATAAGCAAAATTCATGAGAGCCGTTGGTGCACTATTGACACCTGCAAAATAACCAAGTGTTTCCGGAAAGGGCCTGACAGGGTGGTAGCAAAATTTCTTCCCTGACAAAGAAGGAGTGATCTACGAGCCCGAGACGACATAGGCATCTTTGACGATCCACTATGTACATCGTGTTTGGAGGGTGAGGATAGTACAGAACATTTTCTCTGCCACTGCCCGACCTTTGCCAGACGCCAGATTTTTGGGTCGGATGGACTGAGAATGGACGACGTACATTCTCTTTCCCTCAAAAAATTACTAAAATTCCCTCAAAAAATTGCTAAATGAGTGTGATAAGTTTGCAGAGGATTAATGAATTCCCACCCCCACTTAACTTTTCCCTTTCCTCTAAATCCTGTTTCTTGACCTTAAGTACAATGGGCAATACTGCCTGAGTGCTTAGAAAAATTTGTTTTTGGCTTTTCCGGCCACCCACAATTCCATTCCATTCCATCACAAGGCATTAAATATAAAACTAAAAAAGGAAAGGAAATTCTGAACGCTGTTAGAAACATGCTAAAGTGCAGCAGCATTGCCAAATACTTGGCCAATTTTTTTTTGTATTAATTTTGAGTGTGCTTAATGGGGTTTTGTTCTTTTTAGTTGTTAAATTTAATAGATTATAAAGCGGAAAGAATATTAGAAATTCTTATTTTTGCAAGCACTAACTGAAAAATGAATAAAAATGGCTGACGTTTTTGTTGCCAGCATATGGGCCCGAAAAAAGGGTAAAACGAAATGTTTTAGCAAAAAATACAACCGACGTCAATGCTCATATAAAAATTTACGAGGACTTTGAAATGTTAAAGATATGATTAGTTCAAAAAATTATTTAAAAAAATCAGTGCAATGTAGTATTATAAATATGGGTACCAAATGAAGGATACAATTCTTTAGAATAAAAAAAAAAGTTTTTTGATTTACAAGGACTAGTAGGTATTGAAAATGCGCTTTTAATACAATTTATATTTTTAAGTTAATAAAGTTTGCAGGACGAAATTCGATGATGATGGTCGTGCGCATATTTGCCCTCAAACAGTAATTAAAAAAAAAAACATATTGCAAATTTTCTAGGATATTTAAGGACAAAATTTTTAAAGCACATACCCATTCGTCCTTATGCACCAAAAAAATTACTCTGTTATAATTCTACAGAATTTTTTCTTTTATATGATACCCTTATTGTTATCCTAGATTGCACAGAATTTTTTAAATAACTTTTTGAAATCGTAATAATTTTTTTTAATTTCAAAATCATTTAAAAAAAAAGTCCTGACTACAATTTACCCATAGTTTTTCGAAGATATTAATTTTCTTGTGTGTAATATGTACCGTCGCACGGTGCTATCGAAAATTTTGGGCATTCTGCATTGTTTTATATTTTTTTCCACAAGCGTGAATAACCGACAAAACGTTAATGAACAACAATCGCCATTTCCACTTGCCTAATTATGATTGGAGGCATCTATCTTCCTCATGGCGCTATGTCTAACCGAATTAGCTGAAGTCAAATTTTCTGGAAAATTCACTGAACACAAAATTACATGTTTGTATGTATTTAGTATGCGTCCGTGCTGAAGATTTGTTCATGGCAAGCAAATTGACTGGGCATTATCATTGGCTGTAGCGGACAACTGAATCGAGTTCAGTTCAGAAGTATGGTGGGGTGACTACAGTATCCAGCAATGCGCAGTGAGTTGAAATATTTAACCTCCAACTGCAGTATCATGAACAAATTTTGCCTCATCATGACGATGACAGTTGTTCAGGAACATTCAAAAATATTTGCTAATTGGTATTCCCATTGCAAACATCTTCGGTTCAGTTCATATCTACGCTTATATGAGAACTAGCTGGACTGAATTAAATTCCGGTTTTTTTTTTTATTGTGATGTAAAATTAATATTTAGTTACAATGAACGCTTAACTTACCATCAGTGTTTTTTTTTTACCATATTGACCGGCCCTAATCTCTGGCCGCCCTAATCTCGGACTAATTGCGCCTTAGGCCAAATTCGCAACTGATTTTCCTTCTGTTATAAATTTGCCATTGTATGTACGTTCGCATTACATTGGTCATGCAGTATAATGAACTTTCAGAATTTTCGCTTTAACAAACCGCTACAACTATCTCATTGATGTTCCGATTTTACGAACTTTAATGGATTTTACTATTCGATATAACGAACGCTGCTTGTATAAAAGTATCTGAGGGTGATAAACATCAAAATACTAATAAATTTATTTAGTAGATTTCTTAGTAGATACTTAATAGTGCAGTAAAAGAAATAGCAATCGATAATATCTGCTTTCTTAACCGAAAAAAGAAAAAGGTTTTAAATTGGTAGGAAATTTTTTTTTTATGTTTGTTACCACATAACTTTGGATCACGTTAAACGATTTCCATAATTCTTTGTTTAGGAAAGTTTGTACCTCAGGTTTGGTCCCATAATAATTTAATTTAGATATGATTATTGGATCATGAATAAATTAACGGTGCTATTAAATTTTTATATGAGAATTGAAGTCGGTTTTGTTTTTTGGTTAAAAGATGGGCAAAATAATGAAATATATACTTCGCGATTTTCTTTTTTCGAGAGTTTGCTTTAGTGATTTTTCGCGATTCTTCTTGTTTTACTTTTCGACATTGTTTTAGGAACTTTATTATTTAGGCATTTTCAAAAACTTCTACGGATTACTTTTTTATACAATATTTAGTAAAGCTATAAATACTGAGTACTTTGTATCTGTTATTTAGTTAGGCAACGGCAACTATGTGCCTTTATGCTTAGTATTTAGTCGTGTGAAAATAAGTAAATACTTTAACTAAAATTTCTTCGTACACTTTAAGTATAAAAACGCTATTAACTCGGGCATCCAAAATACTTATTTAAGTGAATAGTACTTAATTATTTATTCAAAATAAATATGTAAATACTTTTGGATCTAGGATTTAGTAAATACATTTTTACCCATCACTGGTAAGTACAAATTTACATACTTGCATGTGCATATGCATGTAAGTATGGCTGCATTCCAAAACGTCAAAATACAAAGCATCCGTCTCTTTTATTTCTAAACCTCAGCAGTTTGTAATGCCAAACGTGCCCTACCACGGATAGATTCTAGTTTTCAGCTAGGTTGCGCAAGTAAGACTTTTTCTTCTATCTATACATATAACACCGTGCGACAAAAATAAAAAAAATTTCAAAACACACGAAAGAATCGATATACTCACGAAATATGGGCCAAATATAGTAAAACTGCATTTTTAGTTTTTCAGTCTGACGTCAGGATTTTTTTTTCAAAGGACTTTGAAATTTTAGTGATATGATTTACTCAAAAAATTACTAAAAAAAATTCAGTACAATGTAGAAGAGAGACAAGGTTCTGTAGAATTTAAAAACAATAAATTTTTTTTGTTTTACAAAGACGAGTAGGTACTGAAAATGCACTTTTAATAAAATTAACATTTTTGAGTTAATAAAGTTTCCAGGACAAAATTCAATGATGAGGTCGTGCGTATATTAGTCATCAAACAATAATTTTTTGCAAAAATAATTATTTAAAATTTTCAAGGATATTTAAGGACGAAATTTGTAAAGGACATTTTCCATACCCATTCGTCCTTATGCACCAAAAAATTTATTCTGTTATAATTGTACAGACGTTTTTCTTTTATACGATAAACCGATTTTCCATACAAAATTATGTAAGCTTACGAGGTTTACATGGTTACGAGGCGGTTACGTGTTTCCATGAATTGCCTTAAAAAGTTTTGTGAGCGCATTGTAAATAAAATTTTGGAATAATTGAAAACGTGAGAGTTCATGTCTATACCAAATAATATTGTTATATATTATATCCCTTTCTAAACCTAGCCGTTACCTAAAAAGAAACTATAGATATGTGTAAATATGTTAGCACATTTTATTCTTCTTTCAATGGAAATTGCTTATCTAGAAAAATAAAAAGGGCTTTCTATTGAATTCATATCCGAATAGTCAGTGGATATTTCAATATAAAAAAAATTCTACTAATAGGTGATACATTGTTTTTGCGTTTAAGCTTTCTTTTTAACCACATAGGTAGAAATAATTTAATTTCCATATTCTTCTACCGTTAAGAAGTAAAAGTAAATACATGCAAATGCAAAGCAAAAAAAAATACACGTAAATTAAAATGGTGCGGCGCATACTACAACCTTTCTTTCTCTTACAATGCATTATTGTATTAAATTCGAAAATAGAGTTAGATAAAAGGCAACACGAAAATTTTAAATATTCTTTAGCATTGCCAGGTACTACCAATTTCACACAAGCTCTCGGTGATATGACCCGAATAGGAAAATAAGGAAAATTTTATGGGGAAAAAATGCGAGAAATATTTTCTTCATCGATACAAATCTGTTCAAAATACACGCTTTAAATTCACCAAATAAAAATATCGAAGGCCAGTGTTCTTTCGTATTCGAAAAGTGAGTGCAATGTATATTTGAAATTTTAGCTTTTATTTAATAAGAATTCGTTAAATAATTTAAAGCCAATAATATTCCAGTTGATAAGAAATAAACTCAAGTCTATGCAAATGACATTAGTTACATTAAATATTCTGTAGCACAATTTCATTTATCCTCATGATGCTACTCAGATTTCATCTTTGTTTGACAATGGTATACTAAGCCAGCTTTATCGAAAATCAATTGAAAAACTGAAAAACGAATACTAAATCAATAGAATAAATAAACATTTTAGTTTTTGCAAATGCGATAGTATCTACACATCTATGTATGTATGTACTAATCGCAATGCCAAAGAAAAAACCAATCCGTTAAAAGTTTTATACAAAGCAACAAATGTTACTCATACGCCGTGGCGCTTGATTGATGAGCAAAGGCGAATGATTAAAAGAAACAAGCGTACAAGTACATTTAATTTTTAGCAATACTTATGTTATATTTTCACAATCATGCTCTTACATATGACTAAATACACTTGTATCTATGTATGTTTGCATCAGTAATCTTACTTAAGGCCATCTAATGAAATTACGAACCCAATCTGCTTAGTAGTAGCTAATCGAAAATCAATAAAATTCTTCCCTTTAGGCTAGCTTACTTGTGTTACTTAAATATATATGTGTGTTATGTCTGTCCGAGAGTACACAATTCGCTATTTTCTTCCTGACATGGCTTTCTCCGGTTAAAGCGATATTTGCCAGGCTTCTTTGATTGTCATTACATGACTGCTTATAAATAAATTTTCAGCCATGCTGATGGTGGCCAAAGAAATGTAATTAGCTCTATGTAATATCGGTTACATGAATATGCCAATAACGCGTGCTTTTATTTTCTTAATCGCATATACATATACATATGTACACTTTTGCTTTTGGTATTAAATTACTGACGCAATAAATTCACTTAACTCAAGAACTTAAGAACACACTCGTACGTAAATATTTAATGAAATGCTAATTTCAACCTTTTTATATTTCTTCAATGAGGCGCTGCCTTTTTTCAACCACTCATAAACCGCTGTCTAAGCATTTCGTGGGCTTGATTCATTAAATATAATGACTTAATTTATTTGTAAACATTGCAGAGGCACTTATTAACATGCTTATGTAAGTATTCAATTTCCCTTCATCGATCACTTATTTCAAACACACTTTATTTAATTATAAAAACATTCGAATTTACACCTCCTTCCCCAATGGTTGTGGTATTTTTGGTTGCGCTATTTTTTTTTTTGCGCCAAATCCCCACTTCATTCATGTACGAGTAAGTATTTCTAAGGTATCTGCAAAAATTTCAATTTTCCCACACACACGAAAAACCATTTAAGGATAATACGCATAAGTCACTTACAGGCGAAAACCATTTGAGAAGGAAAACAAAGTAAAATTCATAGAATACCTGTTAGCAAGGTCACGCGAACGTGTGTGTACATATGTTGGTATCTATGTATTTATTATGGTTTCACCGCACACACGCCAAGTCATAATTAATGGATGTGTGTGTTTTTAAGTGGCGATGTGCGTGAATGATGAGCGTAGGTGTTAGGTTGGGTTGAAATGTTGGCGAAAAAAGTTTTACGCCCAAGTAGCAGCTAAGTGCCATTTTGATAGCATTTAACTCGAGTGAATATGTTACAACCAACCGGTGTGGTTGATAAGGTTGAGTAATACTTACTTAGAAGGCTTATATCGGTGAATTTTCTTAACGATGTGTACTCATATGCGCCTAGTATGGTATTGTTGCTCCTCTTTAAAGCTGGGCATTTGCAAAGAAAGTTGCTGTACTGTTTCTTTTTCATTGTAGGCAAATTGCCAGTAGGGATCGTTACTACAACAAAAAGAGGTCTGCTAAATACATATATTTCTCTCAACAAATGATTTAGTTATAGTTACATTATGTGGTTAAAGTCACCAAATCATGTGTTGAGAGAAATAGTTTTAGCAGGTCTAGGTTTCACCTATAATTTATGTGTTCCTTTAAGGTTGTATAGAGCTACATGAATTTGTATATACGGCTGCCGTGCGTCACCTTTACTACGATTGATGAAAACGATTTACTTATCTATATTTTTCTCCAATTGGCATGAGATTCGATCCTCGACCAATCCGAATGTGGAACTTTCATCAGCTAACTCGTCTACAGCTATATCGAACTGCCTACTTACAGCGCTTAAATAAGTTCCACGCTGTTTGATCTGTTTGGACTTTTGGAGTAAAAGACACCAATGTCTTAATGGCCGCCTGACTATCTATCTATTTAAAATACTACTACATTCTAAATATGAAAGCCTTTAGTTATAGCGAATGCATCTGTCTGGAAAAAATTTGCGAACTTGGGCTCCAAAATGGAACGCGAAATTTGGAGCAGGCGTTTTATCTAAATCACTGAGATTAAGAAAATCAATCTCTTATGCAGGCAGTTATGTATATCAAGTTCCTCGTTCCAGTCGGCTGTAGACGAGGGAATCACGCCAAAAAGCCTGTCAAATTCTACTTCGGTTCGTATATAAGCGGTAGCCGGCTTAATCTTGGTTGACAATCGAGGAATTATTTATACTGCTAAGAAAGATGTTTTTTTTTTCTTTTCATATACCCGATTCTCTAAGTTTTTTAGCATAGCAAACCGTAACATAAAATTCGACGTGCAGCCACTGTGTGCATTCAGAGTACAGCTTTTAGATTAAAACCTTCTTCTTCTTCTTTACTCGTTCTGCAATATTTGTTTTCCAACTCAGCTTAGGATCCACTATGAATTTCAGATACTATGCCTGCTTAGGTAATCGTGAGCTTTGGCCATGCATTTGTGCTAATTCCGAGTTAGAGACTTTATTCCCGATCGTAAAGAGCATTAGTTATACTTTCTCTGGATTCTTTGTAAAACTATATTGCTCAACCCATCAGCCTATGTAGCTCCACTAGAGTTTCATCCATGGTGTTGCTCACCACATATAGACATAATCCGGCTACTAAAATTACTACATCATCAGTGTAGGCCACTGCACCGCTGCAACAATCCGCAATAGCCGAATGTGCAAAGTTCTGGTATGTCAATCGAAGGATGCGGGGAGAGGACTCTTTATTCTCTTTTTATTTCTTTTCTCTTTTCTGTTCAATTAACTGTTATTTTGCTTTTCGTTTCTATTAGCTATTAAGTTTCATTATCTTAAAAAGAAAAAAATATATATTTTCTTAATTTCAGTGATCTTTAAACGCGTTTTTTTTCATTCTACTTTTAGATTTTATTGCTTTAAATAGATACAAATATTTGTTTTTAATCAATTTAATTTTTAGGAAAGTATTTTTTTATTTTTTCTTAACATAAATTTCCTTTAGTTTGCAGATTTTATTGATTTAAAGAGTAAGATTATTATTTTTCAATAAATTTTAAGAAACGCGTTTTATTTTTTATTAAAAAAAACATATTTTTTTATTTCATGTATGCAGTTTTTAGAAACTTATTTTCTTTTTATTTCATGTTTTTAGTTTCTTAATTTCATTTTCTCTGATTTTGTTGTTTTGAATGTCATTTTAAATTTATTTTTTTTTTTCTAGATTTTATTATTTTAAAAAGATTTTTTTTTTTAATTTCTTTTAATTTTTTTAATATTTTATCTATTTTTTGCTTTTTAATTTTTTATTTGTTTTAAATGTCTTTTTTTATTTTTAGTTTTATTGTTTTAAAAAGAAATATATGCATATGTATTAATTAAAAAAAAAAAAAACTTATTGCTAAAAGACAAACAGAATAACGCTGATACCTTTTCGTTTGTCTCAAATCTTTCAATTAATCAATCAATCAATTTCTAAAATAAAAAAAAAACTTCGGATCATTCTTTCTTTTACTGGACTGTTTAGTGTATATAAATCTTGATACTTACCCAAATTCTTAAGTATTTAAAATTTGTTAAATACTTCAACTCTGTTTATTTTGGTATGTAGAACCTCCTAAATAACAAATTCTTTTCACTGTAGTAAATATTTAGGCATCCAAAGAGGCACTTTCAATACAAAAGTATTTATGTAAATATGTCCATCATGCTTTGATGTTAAGCTTATTTTATGCCAGTATTTATCCACTTTTACAAATCAAAGTGATATTATTTAGCTTTAAATAATTTTTTTATTCTGAATTCTGTATTTTCTTGTTAAAAAAGCTCCAAATGAAATAATTTGAGCTTAAGCACACAACAACTGGCGTATTTAATCTTCTCAAAAGGCTATTGAGCTAATAGCTCAAACAAAATTGTAAATTATTTGGCTTCCCAATTTTCTGACGTAATTTATTTACTCATGTATTCGGTTAGTAGTTCTTTGAAAGTAAATATCTATACGAATAAATATTAAAAAGTATGTACATATTCTCTATTTAATGGCCGGAGTTTTATTACTAAAATCTTGCTGACCGCAAAAATGTGGCAAAGCCAAAGCGTGGCAAGCAAAAATTCTGTTTTTAGAACTACTACATATTTACGGCATATATGTATCATTAAACAAAACATGTAAATAACAAAAACAAATATGATAGTCACTAATGGGCTTATGGATTTTTGGAATTAAATACTTATTTGCAGTTTACATACATACTACATATGTAAGTATGTAAGTAGTACAGAAACCAAGATGAAATAAATAACTAATAGTAATCAGTAAAAGCATACTTTCTAAGAAACCGTAAACCAAATTATACAATCTGTTGCATACAAATTTTCCATTTTAAATCAGACTAAAAGCATAGAAAGACGGCAGCGTAACGGCAATTGCAATGTCGTCAGCATATGTATGCCCCCTCTCTAGTGCCACCAGCAGAGAGTTCACCGCAAAATTCCAGAGAAGAGGGGAGAGAACCCCTCCCTTAGGAGCGCCTCTACAGACCTTCCTGCTTATTGTGCTGTTGCCAAGCTTAGCGGTTATCGTCCTGCTGACAATTTTTTCCAACAACCCGACAAGCGAGTGCAAGGCGGTTTCCATAGATTTGCCTTTCGTATAGGCATGCTGCGCTGGAGAGGGACTACCTGTTGATATTACGCCCCGTACATAATCATCCACTAGCCTCTCTAAAATTTTGTGAAGGAAAAACGTAAGACTAATGGGTCTGAAGTCCTTAGGGCAGATATGAGAAACCTATCTACCCTGGGTATGAAGGAGAGTTTTGTCTCTCTCCAGCCTAGCGGGTTGTAGCCCATGTTAAGACACCGGCTTGTTTCCAGGGAAGTGTATATAACTTAACGAAATTTTGGCAGATGAAATTGTACTAAAAAGTGCTGGGTAGTAGGAAAGTAGAAAGCACTTGAAATTGTATGAAAAAAGTACGATTGCATCGAAATTATCAACACCGTTTTGAAATCTAGACCATGCTTTTTAGTTTCCGCTAATGCTGAGAAAAAAATGCAGCTTGCGCACATTCCATCAAATGGAAACAAGGAAGAATACAAATACAATAAAACGAAATTTGCTAAATTATTTTCCTTTTCCTGGCATACCCACTTCATTGACAGCGGCTCTAATCTGCCTCCACTAAATGGTAAGCGCTTTATTCAATGCAAGGTAAATAAAACAGCCAGCAAAGAACAATAATGCAGGCGTAAAGAAAATATAACAAAAGAAAACAAAAAAAAAAAAAGAAAAAAAATACAATCACAAAACATAATTTAAGTTATAGCATTGTAAGCCACATTCCGCATTTCTACGCTGCGCTTTATTTGGCTCATGCGGCACGCGGAAGATATATATACATAAGTACTTAGTGCGTCACGTTTCGAGACAACGAATATTTTATTTCATTATATTACTTACAATATGCAAAAAAAAAAAAA
>NW_016170908.1:14412-15177 GCF_001687245.7 Rhagoletis zephyria
AAAAAAAAAAAAAACGGATCCTGGCATCACAACAACAAATCGCACACTTAGCATAAAATTAGGCGCTGCTGCAGTTCATGGTAGTCGTGGTTTCCGACGTTGGCACAAAGAGGCGAGCAAATGAAATTGGCAATGACGGTTGGTGAAGACGGTTAAGGTGGTGAATGGGGCGTTTCGAAAGTTTATCTACTTTTTGCCATCCTCATTCAGGTTGAATGAATTAAGTGAATTTCAACGTTTGCGTCTATCCTGCATCGCCATCTTTTGAAATTATTATTATTATTTTTTTCTTTTTAATTTGTTTATTTTGCTTTTCACTCAACAGCTTTATATCATTTTTGCCCTTGCCGTTTTGCTGTTGTTATACCCGAGCGCACTTGTGCACAGGGTATTGTAACTTTGTTCGCATAACGGTTGTTTGTAACAGCCTAAAGGAATCAAGATAGATATAGACAAATATATACATAAATGATCAGAATGAAAAGAGAGGTCGATTAAGCCATATCTGTCTGTCCGTCCGTCCGTCTGTCAGTGTACACGATTACTCGAGAAAAAATTGAGATATCTCAACAAATTCTCATATAACGGTATTTCCCAAAAATCCAAAAACTATGATATTTAAGTAAATATTGGATCGAAATTGTTGAAAATTATACTAAGTATAATTTCGGTGCGAAATAATATTGCAATGAAATTTCTGGAAAAGGGGCGTAACGCCGCCCACTTATGATGAAATACTGTATCTTAGTAGCCGCTTCACCAATC
>NW_016170910.1:0-2667 GCF_001687245.7 Rhagoletis zephyria
AAACTTGCAATTTCTTAAGCTAGAATTTAATGGGCTATAAAACTGCACAACTAGATTTTTTCTAAAAGTCCTCATTAAAAAGTTTGGTGTTGTTTTAAAATTTTTGAATTTTGCTATTTTTTACAAAGTTTGAAATTTGGACTTATATGGTTTCTGTTAGAAAGTGAGTTGTATTTTTGTATTTACTCTTAACAGACCTTAGGGTAAAAGTTTTATTCCGATATGTCCATTAAAAGTATTTTTGGCCGATCTCCCCATATAAATGCAACCACTGTGTGACGTCAGTATTCCAAAAATGATTTAAAAAATTCAGTGAAATGTGCTTAGAGAAGAAGTATAGGTATTAAATTAAAGAGGAAATTCTGTAGAATTTAATCAGATTCAAATTTTTGGTACATAAGGACTATTAAGTTTTCAAAATGTCCTTTTAAAATTATATCCATGAAATTTTGCAATATTTGCTTTTGAAAAAAATATATGTTAAGGACTTATATAAACTCGATTACATCCTCGAATTTCGTCCTAGCTTTATCAGGTTAAAAAATTACCTATTCGTGCTTGTGAATCCAAAAAATTCACGTTCAAGAGGAATTTCCTCTTTCATTTGGTACCCATATTTTAATTCTACATTGCATTGAATTTTTGAAATAATTTTTGGAATCAATCATATCTCTGAAATTATAAAGTTCTTTAAAATAAATCCTGACGTCAGAGAGAAAAAATAAAAACGCCACATTAAACAAAAAGTAGGTTTCAAACACATTTACATATTTATTATTTATTTTATGGTTGGAGAGATAGAAACAATTTTTCGATGTAAGTTGTTGAAAAGCAATGAATATCTTAATTGTGATAACCCCATTTGAAAATCCCGGGATCGTAAAAAGCGGACAAATTAACATCCCTAGTTGTGACAGAAGGAAGCAAACTTAAGACGGCCTTTTTACCGACTTCATGATATTTACTCTTAACTCTGACCCAAAACTCTTTCAGAGACACAGATTCAAATGTGTGTTTCAATGTCGAAGTAGTCTGGAGATTTATGAATGCTTCGTAAATGGATTTTGTACCAAAGCGATAATACTACTACCATCGAAAAATTATCTGACAAAGNACGGCCGTTTTACCGACTTCATGATATTTACTCTTAACTCTGACCCAAAACTCTTTCAGAGACACAGATTCAAATGTGTGTTTCAATGTCGAAGTACTCTGGAGATTTATGAATGCTTCGTAAATGGATTTTGTACCAAAGCGATAATACTACTACCATCGAAAAATTATCTGACAAAAATTTCAGGTGATTTACCAAGTGCCCAGTTGTGACATTTCACATTTACTTTGGCAATTCATCGCGTTCCTTGTAGAAAGTTGTATATAACCCTTTGGCTACAGCGGTCAACAACACGCACCGGTTAGANCATTTACTTTGGCAATTCATCGCGTTCCTTGTAGAAAGTTGTATATAACCTTTGGCTACAGCGGTCAACAACACGCACCGGTTAGAAAAAAAAAACAAGCTGGCACGCGCAAGCTCAACGCTCTTATGTAGATATGGCACTCAGTACCAGAGTGCCCAGATTTGGCGATTTCGCGCCAATTTGGCGAATTTTTTTTGGACATTTGCGCGTAAAAATTTAGGAAATCGCCATTTTTCGCTTCAAAAAATTTTTCCCAATTAGGAAAATAATCAAAGCTTAGTATTCCATGATAATTTTACAGAAGAGGCTAATGAACTGCGTGATAAACTTGACTTAAGAGGCATTTTAAAAGACTGTCACAAATGTTTAATCACCCTAATCGAAGAACTTTCGCAACGATTATCTAGTCAATTAAATACTTTTAAAATAGCTTTGATTTTGTCACCAAAAAAGTGTGTGAAACACAAGAGGGCGAGTTACCGGGACCTANATAATTTTACAGAAGAGGCTAATGAACTGCGTGATAAACTTGACTTAAGAGGCATTTTAAAAGACTGTCACAAATGTTTAATCACCCTAATCGAAGAACTTTCGCAACGATTATCTAGTCAATTAAATACTTTTAAAATAGCTTTGATTTTGTCACCAAAAAAGTGTGTGAAACACAAGAGGGCGAGTTACAGTGCCAATTCACTATTTGACTTTGAAGGAAAGAAAAGCAGCGGAAACTGAATATTTATATCTTTTAAATTTCCCATGGAATAACTTTCTCAGAACCATTCCATCCGACTCTGAAGAATTTTGGATAATTGCTTAAGAGTGAAAACCGCAACAGGCAACAAAATGTTTGGAAATATGAGTAAATTCATATTAAATATTATCCTTGCCGCACCCACATGCTTTGTTGATTCGAAATAGGATGAGATTGGAAAGCCTTAATTCAATAGTTCGAATTAGGGATGTTGCGAATATGGAATTTTAGACATCGCGGATACGAATGCGGATGCGGATGTTTAAAAGCTAACATCCGCGGATGCGAATGCGGATGTCAAATACAGCTCCCATATGCGGACACCGATGGTCACCTTTTTTGTCCGTCTATGAAAGATGCCCGCTTATAGGAACTTCGTAAAAAATAAAATTAAAATTCATACTTAAAAAATTTAAATTGCGGGTTTCTAAATTAAAATAATATTTATTTATAACAGGCTGAATTAAAAATGAATTCAAATTTATAGCGTTTTTC
>NW_016170910.1:6086-11792 GCF_001687245.7 Rhagoletis zephyria
GCAAGATCTCTGTTTAAACACCGTTGTGTTCCAATTTGGATAACCACTTATTTTGGTTGTTTCAGAATTTAGAGAACCTGTTATGTCATCAGCGTTTTTCGATTTTAGTTTTTGTAATTAATTTTTAATCCTGTCACGTTGTGAATAGGTGGATATGGCTAATAAATTGTTATTTTGTAGGAATGACAATTTCGAAGAAAATCCTGTTTTGAAAGTCGTGGCTGCCAGAATTAGTTCAAAATTTTGGTATTTTGTTAAAAAGGTACCGCGTTTTTTATAATAATTTCAGTTATTGGAATCACGGACGATAAAGGTCTCAGATTTGCTTAATTCCCGGGTGACCTCTTGAAAAGATTCACCTGTAATGAACAGCTTGTAATTAGTTTTTTTTATTAGTTAGCTGAGCTTGGCTTTTCCTAGTTTCAGGCAGTCACAATTAATTACTCACCGCTGTCGGTACCATAATCCATCAAATCCGTTCCATTCTATGCGCTCAATGCGCGTTGATATATTTTTTTGAGGCACTTGCACAATATTCGTATTCGCAAAAGCTCCGCATTGATTATTGCGAATGCGAAAGGGAGTGCGAATGTCAAAATTTATGCGGAAGATCCGCGGTTGCGAATGCGAATGCGAATATTCGCAACAACCCTGGTTCGAATAAAGTATTATATGAAGGCTAATAGTTTCTGCTGCAAAACGGCTCCAATATCAAACAGTATGTTATCAAGGTTGAATAGCTCAATATATGCCAACAACAGAAATGTAAATCATTCAGACACTATAGGTGATTTTGAAAAAATTGTGGAAATAGCTGATCTCGCCTTATTATAGGTTTTTATTTAAGTTTTAGCGCCGAGCTCTTAAAAGCGGATTGTGCGATTAATCAATTAATATGAGTTATAATAAATTTAATAATTGCGCAGTCCTATTGCAAAATGTGTTGAAACAAATATTTTTAAAAAGTACGCGCATTTCAAAAGAAAATTGTTTGTGCATCACTATTATATAAGCGATTTGTGTCATTTATTATTACCCTCTGTAGTTATTATATTTTTGGTTTTAAAAACTATACTATAACAAGATCTCATTTTTAAAATAAAAGATTTGTTAAATCGATTTCATGAATTTTATAAAAAAAAATTGGCGATTTTTGGCGATTTTTTTTTCAGAAATTGTGCCTTTTTAAACAATCTGGACACCCTGCTCAGTACGGCAATCACACCAACTGCGAGTACATATATGTGTATGTATACTTGAAAATAGATAGTTGCGTCTCGGTAAGCTGTTTATTTCTGAAACCGACCACCGCCAGTGTGTTATTTCCATATTCTAGAAAATATTAATTAAATTATTTTATATCGCAAAATTTCAAAACAACGTCAAAAATGTTTTTAGAAATGCCCGATAAAGACGAAACAATAATTAGTAGAAAATTTAAATCAAAGTGTATGACGGGACGGGATTTGATTTGGAAGATTACCAAGCGTAATAATATTTAAACATGTATATTTGCAACCGAATTTCAAAGTTTAAGATATTGGTGTGTTTTGATTAATACAAGTGTTAAAATATCATTTTGGTCCTATTTTCAAAGATTTTTTCTGTTTAATGAATATACATTTTTGGGATGTTAGTTAACTAAGACTGAGTATTTCTTGTCAAAGTAAAGCGATGATAGCTTAAACTTAATTTTAACATTTTATTAATTTCATTAGACCCGGAAACTCGTTATTCGCGATTATCCGATAAAGTTTGTAGCTGAGTTTATTTGCCACTCCTCTTGGACTTTAAACAACACAACTTTAGCTGTTATACAGTGCTGGTTTTGATGCAATTTTCTTTTTTCCATCCTACTAGGAATTTTATTTTCTTCGAGTAATTAATTTGCATACGATCTCGATATTTGCAACTCCCATAATTAAAAAAAAAAACAATAATTTTTAAGTCCATTTATGTCAGTTCACAATTTCTTGCTATAAGGAAATTCTAAATATCAATTTTGGGCATTTTAGCTTTTGTAGTTCATTAGATATTTCAGCTTTTGCCTTTTTAAAAATTACAGTTATATAATAGGTTGGCGTGACAGTACCTCTAATTGACCTTTTTTATTGTAAAAAGCTGCGCTATCTTATACCGTACCTTTTGCAAAATTTCATTAATCTATCTTCATTAGTTTTCGAATCACAGAATTAGAAAAAGCTAGATGGGCCAAATCTTACACTGTGCGCCCTGCTTATTCATACCAAAGGTAATTTCGCAGAACCCCGGTGACTTTTCTACGCAACCCTTGGAAGAAGCTCTGGTGTAGACTACTGCCTTTGGCGGCCGGGGTCGTTAGATCGAATCCCAGTTGAAGAAGCCTGATGAGGAGATGTAGTGATCTCCGAAATAGCAGCTATAACTTCTACCAAAATGTAAATTGATGTTTTTTTTCCGCAAAAATTTTCATTAAAAACGGCCCTAAGCTCAATAAAATTCTTGAAAATAATTGTTGTAAGGCCAAAATTAACAAAAAAACAAGTAACATATTTTGTTGTAAAATATTATCTAAAAAATCCTATGCAAATATCGATGTAATTAAATTCGGGTTTTGATAACCCTGTGTTCAGAAACGCATCAAACCAAAACATCAGACTATTTTATTTCTAAACTATAAGTGATGGAACGGTCCAATATGGGAAACCACGGTTATATGCCGAATTGAAACTTATGTAGTTGAGCAAATAAGGCATTTACATAAATTAAAGTTTAGAAATGAAAGATACTGATGCTTTGGCTTGATGCTTTTCTGAACACAGCCTAAATTAAGAAAATGGGTTGGGTTATAAATAGGGAGAACAAAAGGTATGATCGAAACTAAATGTCCTTCTCGTAGTTTTGTTCCCAAGAACGCTTAAAAGCCCAAACCGAAATGAGAACAAAACCTTCGGGAATGTTTGCACAAGAACGAAAGTGAGAGCAAAACTGTCGAGAACGTCTGAATTATATAAGAACAAATTCCCAAAGAGAACAAAATGCGAACAATACTTTCGTGAACATTTCTAAGAAAACAAAATCGGTACTTTCTCCCGAAGAACCACTTGGGAACTAAAGACTCAGGAACTTTCTGACAAAAAACGAAACGGGAGCAAATCTTCTCTGAACTGTTCGCGAAGAATGGAAGCGAGAAAAAAATTAGTTTGAAATGTTTGAATATTGAGATTACTCAAAAATTAACTGAAAGATGATTGTGCAAATTAAGTCGACGAAAGACTTAAGTGCCAGATAAAACGTTTGCTTCGCTTTGCTGGACAGATAAGATGAAATGTATGAAAATGCGCAAAGCATGCCACATAAATTGTTTCAGCTGCAGCGCGAAGCGAAAATATTCCCATTTTTTACGAGCGTTGACGGTCAGCTGGTTTAATATTTATTTTGTTTTGTCCAAGTTCGAGTTTGCATGCAGAAACATAAAATTTAATTACATTGCTGATGTTTTTAAGAGTAAATATGTATATAAAATCCACAGCAATTTTCACGAGCAAAAAAGTAGTACAAAATCGTTTTCTGGGCATTCATTGTAGCATACGTTTTGCTGGCAAAATTATAAATGTGACGCAAAGGCCCTAAATTTTCGCTTTAAGTCAAGTTTCGCTTTCGACATTTCTCCCCTTCTTCGCAAAAGTAATCGATAAATTATAGCCGAACCACTTTTGCCAAGTTTCCAAATTTCTGCAATATTAAATAAAAAATTTAAAAACTTTCGTACAATTTTCGAGTTTTTTTTTTTTAATTCTAAGAAATCAATCGTAGTTTTTAGCNTTTAAGTCAAGTTTCGCTTTCGACATTTCTCCCCTTCTTCGCAAAAGTAATCGATAAATTATAGCCGAACCACTTTTGCCAAGTTTCCAAATTTCTGCAATATTAAATAAAAAATTTAAAAACTTTCGTACAATTTTCGAGTTTTTTTTTTAATTCTAAGAAATCAATCGTAGTTTTTAGCCATTCGAAACTTGTACTTTATTCTACTACAACTGCATACTCAGAATCTAATTGAAAAACTCGAAATTTTTGAAAATTTGTTGATTTTTTTTTTTAATTGCATAAGTTTTTAAGGCAGTGAAACTCGATTGTAATATTTGTACAGATTAGTATATTTTTATATTGGGCTATTGGTACAAAATAAAAAAAGGAGAATTTTTTTTTTAGTCAAAATATTGGTACAATACAGCGATGTGCTATTGAAAAATTTCAACAAATTAAATTTCGTGATTGGGATAAAGAAAAATATTTGGGTATTCACACAATTGGAATACGATGTGCACCAAATTTGGCAAATAGCCAATCGTGTGACACTGCCTTTGAACTTGTATTTATACGGATGTTGTTAAAGAATGGACTATACAAAACTAACCAAAATTAAATAACAACAAACATAATATTTTAAAACTTGTGAAATTTGGTGCTGCTATAATTTTTCGACTACCGTACATTAGACTGCATCACCAAAAAAAGTTGCGGTTTTTCCGGCGGGATTACCAAACCTATTAATTGATTGAAAATCTTAAAAATCAATAAACAAACATAAGTGGCAAACAATATCATATTGAATTTGGTATAAATTTATATGTCCAACTTTGATTTTTTAAACAATTTAATTTTTGTAAAAATGGCATACCATTGCACTAAATATTTTTTTAATACTACATTTTTCTTTACTTGTTTATGTATTTAAAAAATGCTACGATTTTGGTTTTAAACTATGTATACTTCATTAAATGTTGTTAACCAAGTATTTATGTAAGTTAACAAGAAGGTATCGGTAATTATGTTCGCTTAAGTACCCGCATCGCACTCAATCACCGCGCCTCACAGTGCCCCCTAAGTGGGCATAAATCAAAAAATTCGTTATCTGCAATATGAGCTTGTTTGGTATTTCTGTAAAGACGATTTATCCACTAAAAAGAATTAGATAGACATTTCCCTAAAAAAATAGTTATATGCCACCAGGAAGCCACTCAAGTCGACAAATTTTATACTAAGAATTTTAATAAAAGCACAGCCAGGCGTAAGCTCTTCACAGAAAAAAATGTCAAAAAATATATTCTTTAAAATAAAATGTTCGTTTGACGTTTCTTGTTTCCATATAGATAGTAGATAATTACTGGAATTAAAATTTTGGGATAAAATTAAACACAGGATGTCCATGCGGTGTTAAAAAAAAAACATTTTTTTAAACAAAATTTAAAAAAATGCTAAATTTTAATGGAATGAATAAAAAATATATGTAAAAATAGGTTATTTTTTATTATTTTATTAAATAGTGCAGGCTTTTATCTTTCAAAAGAAGAAATAAAAACCTGCTCATTATTTGCACTTTCTGAAGTAATACGTTTTTCGCTAATGCATAAAATAATTTTTTAATTTTTTGTCAGTGCTTTGAGATCTGCACGATTCATTCCATTTTCAAAAATGAAGTGTCAGATTAAAAATCTTAACCTGTGGACAATAGAAGGTTTATTTTTTTTTAAGAGTTGCCACCTGTTAAAAAATTATATTGTTAAAAAATTAAATTCAAGTTTGTTTATATGTTAAATTAATTATTAAGAGATGAGTATCAATCGAAATCTGTATTAACTACATGTATAGAGTTGCCACCTGTTTAAAAAATCCAATTCCAATTGAATTAAAGGAATTAGGTAATTTAAATGGATAGGTATCACC
>NW_016170910.1:13241-15173 GCF_001687245.7 Rhagoletis zephyria
TGCTTCAAAGAGAAATAATGTCAATGGATTTTTTTCGCTTTTGAATAGGTAATAATGTCGATTGACTTTATTTCGCACCAGTATGGGAAATAGTGTCAATTGACCTTATATCCGTTGATCTTGTTACCTGTCACCTTTTCTATCCACTTCCTTCTACATTAAATATTCTTTAGTAAAATGTTGACTCGGGACTAGTAAAAACAACAGAAATCTTTTTAGTGAAAAGTATCTAAGCTAGAAAAAGAAAGTACTTTTTACGAAGTTTTCATGTTTTCAATTCCGAAAATCTTTAAAGTCTCACAATCGAATTTAAGGAGCTTAATATAGTTATGCAAATACCTTTCTTCTGACATAAAGAATACAATGGTGCAGGTTAAAACTTTATCGTGGACATATCATAATTCCTTTACCTTGACTTCTTTGTAACTTTTTTCATAGCACTTAAATTTTTCTGACGTTTTCTTAAAGTCGATTCATATTCTTTATTTGAAATCATCTAGTCAGACTGTTTCTGATGCAGAAAAAACTGCCATTGTGAAGTGTGGCAAATAAACATAATTAATATTCCAAGTCTAAAATCATAGACAGACCGCAGCATTGATCCGAATCCACTTGTTAGATCGGAATCATCGGGTAAATTAACTGCAAGTGATCCGGATTAAAACCTAGAGTTAATTCTCAAACTTAATGCGGATTCATGATTCAATAATGAAAGGTTTTGTAAGAAAAACTTTCTCTCGCCCTAATTTTATCCTAAAAACAAAAAAAATTTGATATTTCTTTTCAAAATTGTTTTCAAGTGTTAAGAACATTTTTTTAAATTTTGCTAGTAAAATTTTTACTTTTTAGATTTAAAGAAATGTTTGTTCTTCATTCGCTGGCGATAACAACACAAAATGGGTGAGAATCGTTGGACTAAAAAAATTCAATGTAGGCTAAAGAGACGAAATTCGCCGAAATGTATTTGTCGACATTCGTGGAGACCTATTGATTCTGCCAAGTCGCTGTAAAGTAAAGCGCGCAATGATTTTGGTAAATGAGTTAACGAAGATAAATTGACCTACACAACACAATCCTGGAGTTTCCGAATGAGACTTTGACGCAATATAATTGGGCTCGGTTTAGTCACTGGCGCGATGTGGTAATTGCACACTTACGGAACTTCTCATCAGACGGTGTAGATCCTGCGTTCCTGTCGCAATCGTTCAGTAGCTGCGTGCCCTTTTCATTCTTCCTGAGTTCGACCAGCACGAATCGCCAAACGCGACTGTGTTAGCCAATGTTTGATATTCTGATCGGCGGCATAATGTCTCCCGAACACTAAGGGCCAGTTTTCCAGTGCACGGCTGTGGTTTTAACTTGGATTAACCGCTCGAGTTAATCAAAACCAACGCCGTTTAAGTGATCTAAGTTTAAACTTGCATTGAAAAACTGGCCCTAAAAGTGCAACACCAAAGAATTCGCGTTACCGTATTAGAAGCAATCGAGCCATATCCACGAAAGAAAAGTAAGCGCCAAGTTTTTTTTATGACGTCTTTTTTTATCAAAATTATATAAATTTTCCATAAACAAATAATTTCTTCATATCCGTCAACAGTCAATGGTACCGCAAATAATTTAAAAGGCGAAAAAAAGCAACAATGACGTTTTGTAATTAAGACAGAATTGAATAAATATGAAATATGCGCTATCTCGGAAGACAATACCTGTAAAATTGATTCCATGTGTTGGCACTATATCAAAACACAAACGCGTGTTAAGCAAACAGTTAAACAATTTGTTATTTTCTAAGTTTGCGAATAAAACTTCACACTTAAATTTAAGACATGCATAAGAAACATTTTATGAAGATAATCCCCCCAACGGCCTTCTTTAGAAAAAATATATTAGTTTAACATTTTTATTGAGCTTTGTACCACGATTGTTTATTAG
>NW_016170911.1:0-15169 GCF_001687245.7 Rhagoletis zephyria
TCACTACATCAAAATCTTTACTGTAGCTGATTTTTTCTTTTATGACACGCCTTTTATTATTTGCAGATTTTCCTCCTCTAATAAATTTAATAGTTCGAATCGAAGCATTTTTTGTGTCAATATTTTATCGAATCACGTGTTAGAGCTTAAGTTTTAGATTGTTAAGGTATAGTTGTATTATCCTTTTACAATAAATAAATAAATAAATTCATTCAGACTGAATAAATTTAACTTATCACTTGTATGATAGGTAAAATTACTTTTAGCAAAATAATGCTAAAGTTAGCAAAATGAAAGATGATAAGTGATATATACAAATTTTTGGTGCAACGAAATGCTAATAAATTTTGATAATTTGCATAACTTATCACTTATCCGCTAAAGCCTTTTCGCCAAGCATTTCAAATTTTGGTGCAACGCTTATCTATGATTTTGAGTGATATTTTACTTATCAACACTCATTTGAGTGACTTTTCCTTATCATGTTGGTAAAACACAAAACTTTGCGTAAGTTCGATAATCTGCTAAAATGCTAATGATAATTCGTTGGTGCAATAGGGCCCTGATAAAACTTATTCACAGGATACTCCAAAAAGAGTATTAAGGCCACGAGTTGGTGGAAAATTTATGAAGAAATGATTATGTTATGCATATGCACAAAACCGAACTGATATCCTTTGTAAATTATATCAGTTATTCTGAATTTCTAACTAAAAATATTTAAGGTATCAAACTCTATATGATCATGAACTTGTACATGTACAGAAATATGCATTTAAATATTACGATCTTATACTGCAATGTTAATTACAAAACAAATATTTTTGAATTTCTCATATTATCATCTTTCTGTTTTTGAAAATCTCAAGGAGGAGCGTGTTGGGTATAACTATAAATTATCTGACTCGCTCTCTGAGTTTCTCTCATTTATCTTATGTATTAAGAACTTTAACTTAGGTGTAAGAAATTGAAAGACATAAATGAATAAAACATTCAATGTGAAATCGCCTTGTAAAACAGACGTATATTTCTTTGGGTCTCTCGGTCGGATACATCACACGTAGTTTTTCGGACCGTTATTAGTTGTCCAAGTGCTTCATTTTTGTGTTGCTGTGGATGGTTTGAGGTGTTGCGTATTATTGTATCTGTTACTGTTGGCTTATTTTAATTGTCAAATCCTGGTAGTAAATGTTTCTTTCCTCTTCCATTGCCACAATGAATTTTATATTGTGATATTGTCCATGATAGTCAGGTGTCTGCTACTCCTTGCGGAATGCGCCGCCTTTGTTCGCTACATCGTGCTTTCCTAAGACATGCTAAAATGGCGATACATTAGTTTCGACATTAACAAACATTCCACTGGGTAGTAGCTGCTTCCTGCGCTGTCATTGTCTTTCAGCTTTTAAAGCGTTCACTCGTGCATACTACTCGTATTTACATTGGTCACGTTTTATTATCGTGTCACATTACATACAAAAAATGTATGAGCTTGAATGCAAACATACATCTACATATATATGTATACCTGGACTGTTGTTGTTTTTTTTTCTTACTTTTGTTAGCCGATTGTTGTTCCTTTCTTGTGGACTCAAATTTATTGGTTGTGTGCAGTTTTTATCAGCAACGTCATCGCTGCCCCGTTGACACTGTCGTATAATCATTTTCAGCCACATCGGTGTTGACAATCAGCGTCCAATATCCTTTTTTTACTTGCTTCAGTTTTTCCTTGCTTGCTTTTGCTTGTTTACAAATGTAATAGATATATGTTTGTACATACATATGCATGTTTGTATGTATGTATGTAGGTGGTATTGCTTTGGTATTTGTTTGACTTTGTTTTCATTGTTTTGTCTTTGGCTTCACCTCTACTAAAGTTAATTCTTGCCTTGTAATTTTGCTTGCTGTGGTTTCGCAAATTTGTTTCCCACTTTTTGTAATATGGATTTTTTTGCAACTACTCGAATTGTGCGCTTACCTTTCTTTTATCAGCTGCTTTTGTTTTTGAGTACATCTTCAAATCTCAAGCAGTAATTTTTTGGGTACTGCATTACTATCCAAGTACATTTGTTTGAGCTACTAGTAGCTTGCATCTCTTTGTGTTGTACTATCAGTTGACTAAATATAAATCAAGTTTTCAAATGTTTTTCTTTTCACATAGTAGTTGGAACTCAAAGTTTCTCGACTCAGTAAACACTCAGTAGACTGAAGGTGGTGTCCCAACAATAGGTTGTGCGCTGGGCTTGGGATCCGTCACATACTTAAAATCATCTTCATTAAAATAACCACAAATATCTGGGAACTTTAACCTCTCACAACGGAGACCAAGATTTGCGGATACGCATCTCTATTCCAATGAAATATATCCTTCAGAAATCAAAAGTTGACGTTAACCATTTACCATGCGAGGACGAACAAAATTCGTGTCGCTTGGGTTGACTCTTCCACTTTGACTTCAGATTTACCACCATCAATTAGCTGATTGTAGCGCGAATCTAAGCAGTAATATCTGTGCACATCCCCTGATGGCGCAGAAGGATGATGGGAGGAAAGAGGATTCTATGAGCACTCTGAGTAAGGCTTTGAAAAGAAGCCGTATTTGCCCTAAAAGTCGAAACACGAGACAAACTTATCGACTTTGCTGCAGCATCGAAACATCTACATAGCTACCTACTTGGGTGTCCCTTGATCGATAAAATAACCACAACTCCAACACGTGCGGAAAAATCGACTCGTATCACAACCTTGCTGTAGCTAAGAGTAAGCATACGGAGACATCACTCAGTTCAAGGCGAATTCATACAAGGTGGGAGCGATAATACAAATTATAAAATTTACATGTATTTTGTTTGTGATTTTGGCGGGTGTGCTGTCAAATCAGTAAAAGCAAAACTAAAATACTCGTAAGGTGAGTAAAACAAATCAAATTAGCTGTTCTAGTAGCTCGACCTTGTATGAATTCGCCTTTCGCAGCCAATGGAGACACGCAAGAAATTGAGCAAGAAGAGCTCAAGTTGCTTGCAGGAAGGAATGAACTCCGACAATTCTGAAGAAAACTAAAACACCCATCGAATGGTTTCAAGACCGGTGCTCGATTCTGCAGAGATGACGATGAAATAGATACGTAGATAGTTGATTAAAGCACTGCCCTTAACTTTTCATAACACCTCACCAAGACTTAGAGAATATATTCAAGGGTTAGAGAGTGTGTGTGCTCCTCTTTTGGATATATGTGCCCTATGATCCTCTCCGTCCTACGTACAACGGCCTTAAAATCCAGAAAACGGTATACTGGAGCTCCTTGGCTCCGTCACAAAAGCGACCCAGATTGCTAAATTATACAAGTGAGCTTTAATGGAGATGTGTGAGTCGAGTGGTTGTCAGTTCCGATAAAAAATTTTGGACGTTGAGTCTTCCTTTCTTTTCATTTGTGATCACACATTTTTTGCATTTCTTGTATGGCGGTGATGGCAGTCTTAGTATTTTTCAGCATATTAACCAGCCGGAAAGAGGCACTTTCCCAATCAAGAGTCCGCAGATTCCAGTTGGATAACCTCAAATCAGGTTCTTAAATGCTCGCTGCGGTCGTCGTCAAAAGAAAAAGGTCTCATTCGAGGCTTCGTTTTCTTTTTCATTTGAACTTTGTTTTTTTTTCTAACGGCTGCTAAAACCAGCGCACAACTGGAGCCTGCTTTAAGTAGACATGCGATTTTAATATTTTCCTAAATTTTCACTAAAAATCTAAAAAAAAACCCCTACAATTTCAAGACGTTGGAATATATGGAAATTCTGTGAAATCCACCCTGTGAAATAATAAAGCCACATTGAAGCTAAACAAATTTGCTTAATGATTTATTGGCTAGGTTTTCCATGTTAGTTGCGTAAATTTTCTAGAATTTGCGCAACGTTCGGAGGCAGGTCACTCCCTAATTGGGTTTTAAATATTTTTTACAGAATACATTTGTGTAACCCAGTTTTATCCTCTTAGTTACTAATAACGATTCTCGAGTTGTTTAACCACTTGCACTCTTATGCTTTAGAAAATGCTTAGCTATGTTTTAGAAAGTCAAAATGAAAATTAGGTACCTAATCACTATGTCTTCTAATCTTCAATTCTATTTACTTCAATGCCATCTGCGAATGGGTGAAATACATATTTTTACTCTAATTAGTTTTTTTGCTCTAATTAATTTGTTAAAATTTAGTTAGTAGATACTTCAAATTTGCGTAACGATTTTACGAATGCTCTAAAATGAATAAATACTGGCGAGAGTGTCATCATTTTTTGCTTCTCAACCACCACTATTTTGGTGATAAAGCATCAAAGGCTAGACGCATAAAATGTGTGCAATTAAACAAAGTCACATGTAAGTGCTAGTATAAGTAAATACATATATGTAAATGTGCCATATTTTTACATAAACCTTTTTTGTTTTTTTTTTTTGCCGACTCACTGATTCAACAAGTCTCACTGGAATACGAGTATGTAAATATAAACCTTACCTGCCCTAACTAAAAAAAAATATACGTATATTTTTTATACACAGGTGCTTAATATCTATTTACTTTTTCGTTTGCACTCACGTATGTCCCGATATCTGTGTCATTCTGTGAAATCATTCATATGGTAAAAATTGTTATGACTCTCACAAGTAACGTTCAAGCGATTTCAATCAATGCATTTACGTGATGAAGAGCTGTGAAAAAAGTTTTGCCAATGAAGGGTTAATAGGAATACAATTTGAATGATGATACAAACAAAATATATTTTTTTTTCAACAAACTCACTTTGCATAAGCGTCTTCTACATAGATTAAAGGAATGAAAGTTGTAGAAACGGGCCGAGTAGGGGCACTCAGGGCTTTTGAATGAGCTTAAAAGAGGATGGGCGCAATGCGTTCAGGGCCGGCTATGATGTCCAAACTTTTTGCATTACGTCGTTCTGGTACTTCCGCTTAGAGATTTTTGTACGATTTCTAACTATTGAAGTACGGGACGGTAGCCCATTGGCGGGGAGTGATAGTTTTTCCATCTACACTGATGCCAATGAGATGGAAAAAGGAGCCGCGGCGCAGGCTTATATTTAGAGAGGCAATTATATTACTTATCTGATGACTGCAGTGTCTTTGACTAGAAAATCTTTGTCATTGAGAAGGTTGCTTGTCCTATACAAAAAAAGTAGTAAGTTTCTGTCAGCCAATGTCACTATGTTAGTTTAAAGCCAAGTGCCGCTACAAAAACAACAGAGCCAATGCCATTGCAAGCGTAAGGTTCTAGGAAGTGTCAATCATCTCTGCCAACACTGAGTGACGACCAAGCCGCTCCCTGCTGGGTTTCTGGGAATAGAAATATCAAAGGGAATGAAATAGCCGATGAGACATTGTATGGCGCTGGAAATTCCAGCCACCGATTTGTGATCTATTATATGAAAATATGGATGAAAAATTTAAATCTATTGTATATTTTTTTATTTTTATGACGATGGGAACTATTCCCAATTAAAAAGAAAATTGCGCGCCAAAACTTAACCATCAGAAACTGTCAAAATGGTTTAATTTGCAAGTTTTGACTAGTTTTGCATTCAATAACTTTTTCTGAAAATTTTCTCTTGCTCTCAATTTTACTCTCTATTTTTCTTGTACGCTCTCGCTGCAAGTACTTACTGGAAAAGTTCTTGAATGGACCTAATCTCTATTTGCAAGTGTTGTCGGAATGGGAAAGAGGAAACAAGAATACTGAAACAATTGGCATCACGCTCTTCCACCAGCTAGTGGAGATAAATGGAGTGAAAATATCGCATAAGCACCACTTTATTAGTGGCAGTAAATGGTTTAACAAATACTATAATGACAATTTGGAAAAATCGATACTCATTTAAAAGTTGTTTAATACTTGTCATTCATTTCCTCCTGGGGTTTTTTTTATTAGCACTTTTGTTTTTATGCAGTAAAGTGTCTGGCATTCAATTCTGTCTCTATGTATGTTAACTGATATTTTAAGTGTGTTAAAAAGCGCATGTAGCTTTTAATTTGATAAAAATCCATTTAAAAATATGAACTGACACATCAATTCAAATACATAAGACTCGCAGTCAAGCATACTTATCTTTTACAATAAAAAAAGAAGCTTGCATATACATGCACGTGTGCACAGTTTGTGGAGGAATAACATCCCAATCGGAAAAATGAGGAGCTTTTCGCAATGCACGCTTTCAGATAGGGCTTTTTCAAGAAGATCTTCGCTTTTGAATCTGAACTAGATTATCGTCCAATGGCATATGGGAAAGTAGGTAGATCAGATGGTGTAATTCTAAGAAAACAGAAGTTAAGTGAAAGCAAAAACGCAGTAGACGTACCGGTGTGTGTCCGTTGCAGCGTTAAATTTTCCTTGGCAATTTTTCTTTTCTAGGGGAAGCTGAATCAGTAGGCTTTGAAAAGTTATCCATTCAATACAAAAAAAGTAATCAAGAATCAAGCATGGCAATAAAGTCTCCTAAGTGACCCAAGCTTTTCGACTGGTATATTCTACCATCTAATCGTGGTATACACAGCCACTTAGGTAAGCGTGATTGATTTGAATACCAAATTGAATTCAATTATGAGGACAATACGTTTTCACAAATGTAAAAAAATAAAAATACATGTGATGTGTGCCGCCTAAAATAATTAGATTGTAAAAATATTATGAATTAAGAGCAGCAACAATGGTGAAATTCCAATCTTCACAGATGGCTCCAAGATGGAGATTAATGAAGAGCCCTACAGGCTCTCAGATTACTACAGCATTTTCATGGCTGAGATATACATACATAAATACATACTTAATATGTACATATGTAGGCATCAGCGAACATCTAAACTAATGACTGAGTGCCTTAATTGTAATAATTATTGTTATTATTACACGCGGTGCGACCAAAGAAGGCTATTTAAGAAGTAAAGTACTTTGCAGAGCGCCATGTTTCAAATTTTGGATGCAGAAGACAATCGTTGCCCAAGGTGTCGTTGCAAAATGTGTCATTCGTGAAACGTGGGCAGCGACATAGAATATGCTCTGGGGTTTCGTCCAGCAGCACACCAGCCCACAAAATCTGCAGTCCATCTCTACAGAGAGCCCCATTTTATTAAAATAATACCTTAACTTGCAGTGTCCTGTCAGGTAGTCAGTAAGGGTTCTAAGACCCTCCCGGCTGAGTTCAAGCAGCTTTTCGGAGTTCCTCCTCTTTGATTCCATTGTTTCCTCTGACTGGCGCCAGTGAGATTCTTTCCAGCTCGTAATTAGCTCTGCAATGCGGTATTAGATGTACCGCAGAAAGACTCGGGACCATGCATGCGCATTTTGGCTCCACGATTTGCGAGGTAGTCAACCCTTTCGTTGCTTTCAAACCCTTCGTGCCCCGGAACCCACAACAGTGTTACGCAATGGTTGACTTCCGGCTGGTTCAAGAGAGTTTAATGCTGCCTGACTTTCCGACATAATATTTATTCTGGCCCCATTTGTCTTTCTCGAAGACATTCGTGAACACAGACTTCGATTGCAGGGGCTTTCGCCTGGACTCCTGTCTTCCATCTTCGATCAGTCGGCATAGCACACTTGAGACCCTTCGTTAATAATAGTTATTATCTCTTCACTACAGTACCTTTCAGGAATCCTTAATTTGTAGGGTTTATAGAAGGATAACTTCGGTGACACGATGTCCGTTAGGCCATCGCTAGTGCCGTAAGCGGGTTTTACTGCGTTATTAAAAGACCAATACGTTAGTACATGAAGGGGGCACAATAGATCTTAAAGTCGCAGGGCTCTATCACTTACAATATACAATATTTGTAATACGCTCTTGAATTGGCAGCAAAGCTGTGATGTGATTCCTGTCTCCACAACCAGCTACCAACTGTACCAGTTACAAAGACTCTCAAAGCACTGGATCATTGGCCGCATGGCTGCCTAATAATTTATGGAGAAGCTGTAAAGATGAAGAAGCAAAAGAATCCATACAGCACTTGCTATGTAAGAACCCCACTCTCTGGAGAAAACGACAATGCCTATTCCGCCTTCGAGTGAACTCTTATCAGAGCTGCCCGTATAATCTGACCTACATAAACTAAGTGTTTTTAAAATTCTGTGGAATCTTCAATGGCTGAAATAAGTATAGTTTTACTAACGAGATCCTTGACCCGGCAACGCAAATGCTTCCCGTGACCTGACTAAGTTGCTCCGCGTATACCATTTTACGCGACACAGCATTGCGGTCAAATAGTAGCAGGGATCACCAGATTACCAACGTCGTACCGAGAAAGCCAAGTAAAAGTTTCGATGGTGTTTTAGCAGGTAAAATAACGGAAGCAGAAAGAGGGTTTAGTAGTATCCACAACAAGACCCACTGAAGAGCAAGCGTACACAAGGGGCAAGACGCCCTCGCTAGCTGAGAAGGGCAAATCCCTTAGGTCATCGGAAATGCCGCGACGCTATGAAACATCCGCAACACCGAGCTGATGTTGTAAGCTCTGCTTGAAGTTTTCGAGGGCTCTTAGTTTAAACTGACCGTGAAAATTCAGGCTTACATAGATATTTGTAGTAGTGGAAAAATATTATAGTTAACCGAGAAGTTAATGCTCCTAAGCAATTTTGTTATTTCCTCAGTGCTAAGATTTTACAATTCCACCACATCGTCTGGTCCATACGCCTTGGTTATCCGGGACATTTGCCGCCACAACGGCGATATTATTAGCCAGTCGGCTACTCCTGGAACGGCCACACTTTGTAGCATCTCACATTGTACAATACTCCTCTAGAGGAGTGTTTACCCTACTGGTGTCGGACGACCGGGAAATCTGCGCCCAAATTCATGCTGCACCAACGTCACCGAAACAATTCTGTTAGGCAAAAAAATCGAGTGTTTTACGAGTAAAAGGATTTATGTCTTGTTGACGTGTATTTTGATTCTGCTTACTTTACAAATGTCAAAGCAAAACTGACATTTAGCGCCACTTGCGGAGACTACAACACTTTCTCGGGTGGGGGGATGACCTTTGCACATACATACATACATACTTATTAATAGTAATTAATTTTAAAGCTTTAAATGCAATGATATTTGCATTAAAATAACACTTTTTAACTGTAATAAATTGCGCAAATCGTTTTTTAATGTGACACTATTAAATTTGTATGCGAAAATTTCGTTTTGATTTATTGACAGCGGTCGTAAATTATGTATTTGCTGGTGGTTGAAAAGTGTGTCGAATGATTTCACAAATTAACAAATACATGTATGTACATATGTACACATTTATAATTATGTTTTTAGCACAATAAAAATACGACAGAACAGAACATGTTTTTTTTGGTTGTCATTTGAGCAATAACATGATGTTGGTCGGTAGTTAAAGGAATAAAAAACAGAAAAAATCAAAAAGCCATTGCGAACAGCGTAGCGCATAAAATAAATCAACAAAAAATAAATAAATGTGAAAAAAATATAATAATAAATTACTATATAATATAAAAGTATTTTATTTAAATATCCGCTGAGTTTTCATTCAAACTGTCCACTCATGTTTATGTACGTATTAGGGATGTTGCGAATGTGGAATTTCAGACATCCGCGGACGCGAATGCGGATACGAATATCTAACAGCTAACATCCGCGGATGCGGATGCGAATGCGTATGTTAAGTATTTTTAAGGAACACTTATAATCTAGCATAATGGCGAGATCGTTGTTTAAACAGCGCTTACAATCCAAAGCAGATATGTTAGGTTTTTCTAAAGCTTTTTAAAAAGAATTCTTCATTCTTATTGCTTTGGCTTTTCCAGAATTTGGGGAATATGTAACTTCATAAGCGTTTTTCGATTTTAGTATTTGTAATTCATTTTTAATATTTTCTTCTGCGACTGGTTTGAAAAATTTGTGCTTATAACGAGCTAAATAGGTAGATATGGAAAATAAATTATTATTTTCCAGCAATGACCATTTTGAACAAAATTCTGCTTTCGAAGTCGTCGCTGCCAGCCGAATCGGATCAGAATATTGTTATTTAAAAAAAAAAGCACCCCGTTTTTTATAAGCATTTGAATATCAGATTGTTACGTAATTATTATCTTATTAAAGGTCAGACCTATAGTTTTTTAATTATTTGAGCATCGATTCTCTTTATAGAAAGTTGTCGGCCGCTGTGGTGTAGTGGTAAGCAGCGCGCGCTTTCACTCCGCAACGCCTGGGTTCAAGCCCTGGTCAAAGCATCATCGCAAAAAATATAGAAAAAAGGTTTTTTCTTAACAGCGGTCGTCCCTCGGCAGGCATTGGTAAACCTCCGTGTGTATTTCTGCCATGAAAAACAGCTTCTCATAAAAGGACAATCACCGTTCGGAGTCGGCGTTAAACTGTAGGTCCCTCCACTTTGTGTGACAACATCAAGGCGCACGCCACAAATTGGAGGAGAAGCTCGACCAAACACTAAAAAATAAAAATATGGTTTATTCAACAACAAAAAACACAAAAATATAATTCCTAAGCTTTGTGCCATACTCGCGAAAATTCAGCAAATTTCCATCAAAATTTTCAACTTTTTAATCAGATTTTTGAGAATTTTCTTGAGTATGCAGTTTTGCAGCCCATTAAGTTCTAGTAACAAAATGCAAGTTAGGAGTTAGTCAAAAATCGCGTTGATTTTTGAGAATTTTTTTTGTTGAAGGTGTTTTGCATTTTTTCCATATAAAGTATTTTCGAAAAAAAATTGTTGTATGGAAGAGACTGCGTGGAAAAAAAATGCCAAAAATCAACGGTAATTCCTTGCTACTTAAATCTTGCACTTTATTATAATAAAATTCATTGGGCTACAAATCTGCATACTCAAACAAATGCTAAAAAATCATCTTAAAAAATTTAAAATTTTCATGAAAATTTGCTGAATTTTCGCGAATTTTGCACAAAGTTTAGGAATTATATTTTTATGTTTTTTGTGGAAGAATGAAACATATTTTTATACGAAATCAATGGAAAAATATTAGAATGAAAATTTTTGCATATATTGTGAAAAATTTGCTGTGCCAATACTTTATTCGGGCGGTGTACAGAATGAAAATTTTTGCATATATTGTGAAAAATTTGCTGTGCCAATACTTTATTCGGGCGGTGTACATATGTGGAAGCGCCAATCTATTGTTATTATTATTATTATTATTATTATTATTATTATTATTGATAATATGACATTTAAATAATATTATTACGGGGTCCATCTCTACAATAATTATTGTAGAGTGCATCCCGTAATAATATACAACTTAAATATTGCGCAATACTCAGAGCTATCATTGTGATTTTTTTAATTTTTTTTTGAGATGGCATATTTTCAAAAACTAATATTTTTTATGAAAAAATTTGAATGTGAAAAATTTTTCAAGAAAAAAAATTAAAAAACTTTTATTTTTATAAAGATGTATGTTTGATTTGTGATTTTTTTTCAAATTTTTTCGTCGCCCCGTTCTCGAGATATTTGGAAAACTATTTAATCGATTTGTTTTGTTTTTGTGCTGTAAAGTTTTTAAAAATTTATTAATTAAGCTCAAATTTCATATTTATTTCTTACTTATGTTTGCCCATCTACCCTAAAATTTGAAACAGATCAAACACATAAAGTGTGAACCCCGTCCATTTTGGTATGCAACGCCCCACATACATACTTATTTTCATCTTAACCTAACCTTAGGTCATCTTAACTCCCGCTTATACGGACATATTTCTTTCCTTTTCCTTTGGCACACGCATTTCAAAATTCGTACGACCCACAAAAGCGTAGACTCTCAAAAGCGTAGATTCCTTTTTTGTCTATCCGTTATTGTATTCCCCTTTTGTGTCGGTCAATTGGCTGCTTGTTTACTGGTCATGAACGGTTTACCACTTAATCCTAATAATGTGGCCACTGTGGTCACCCCAATGTCATTGTACTGCAGTGAATGTGTGCACAAGGTTTGTAATACCTAAACGCATGCATATACACGCAGCTTTAAACCTACACCTACATATATGAATGCACAAATACACATACTTCTTGTATAGAAAGCACCACAGGGGTGCACGGAACGGTAATACTCACTTCAAATCAATATGTAAGTAGTAGAGTAGTAAAAGACAGCCGAACAGTTTAGATTTTTATTGGAAGAAACGATTTTTATTCTACTTTGCTGCGCTGTTTCTATGCATTTGTCGCTGGTTAGAATTTTTTCACTTATCTGGTGTTTGGCTTTTTATGACTTGGAAAGTTTTCAACTTTTTCGTTTTACAGTTAAATTTTATTGGCAGCATGGGCAAGTGGTAAATCTGATGCGAACAATTTAAGGTAATATTGAATAAGTAAGAACAAGCCTGAACCAGAATTGTTGTATACGGAAAGTTGAGAAAATCGACTGCGGCTAACCAAATTTTGTTGCAAATTACTATAGTCTTTGTTTTTTTTTTTTTTTTCGTCGGCTAAATGTGATGTGGAAGGGTAAATAAACTTACTGTTGGACTTAATTATAACCGTGCTTTTTGGGGTTGCTAAATTATTACTAGTGAAACCCGCATGGCGTTAAAACGTCCAAAACTGAATTTCAAAAACTTAAAAAGTATTCCAAATGTAAGTCAGAGTTATAAGAGATCCGAGTGCCATATTACATCAAAACCGTGCAGGCGTTTCTGAGTGAAAAGCAGTCACTACATAGTGCATGTTTTTATTTTCGTCGAATTTAAAATCACCCTATACCGATGAAAAGAGTTCTTAATTAAAAAAATAAAACTTTATCATACATCTACAGGCTAAAGTCTTCAATTTGATCTCTCATTTTGGAAATTGCTTTTCAAAAGTATTCTCAAACTGAAATCTCTTTCGTATGACATTGTGATACACCAATTCGAATTTGATTGTTTGAACAAATGGCAACCCTCCTAAATAAAGGCCAGGAATAAATCCCTTCCAAAACCATTTCGATTTATATCTATCTTTTATTAATTCTTCCAACTTACTGAATAATTTTAATGTAACTTTTTAAACACGTGGCAACGCTCTTGCAACGTTTGAAATCTTCAAACTAAAGACTTCTTAACATTCTTTCGTTTGACTATGGTATATTAATATTTTATATACTTTTTGAATTAGTTAATTGAGTTAGACCTTTCATACAGGTGGCAGCCCTCTTCAAAAGTACTTTCAAGCGTAATCATTGTTAATTCTGCTTCGCCGAGCACTGCGATACATATTTTAATTAACTGATGAATAAAGTGGCAGCCCCGCCAAATACAGTTCAGAAATACAAAATTTTCAAACGCCCTTCGATTAATACCCATATTTTAATAACTTATCTAACTTATAAATTATTTTGAATTTAACTTTTTAAAGACCCTTTTAACTTTTAAAACCCTCTTCCAACACTTCGAAAAGTATTCTTAGAGTTCAAATTAAAGATTTCTTAACACTCCTTCGTTTGGCATCCATATTTTGATATTTCGTATATCTTGTGTATAGGTAAACTAACTAAATTCGACATCTCTAGCAGGTGGCAACTCTTTTAAAAATATTTTCAAACTACTTTCTAAACGCCTTTCGCTTGGCAGCCATATGGTGATATATTTTTCTCTTACTCAATATGATTCTTAAACAGGTGGCAATCCCCCTATAGTTCAGTTAAGAAACAAAGATTTTAAAAACAAATTTCGATTGTTTTTGTGTTTTTGTTGGAATGATAAGTACTTAGAAAATACTGACTAGAACATACACATTTTTGCCTGGAGCGCCAGTTACATCTGAATATGTGACCAAATTTATATTGTCCATAGGTCTAGAGAAAGGTGTAACGACAGCTGCTACTGCGTACTGGATCGACAAGGGTTTTGCATTTTTGTCAGTATTTAATTTTTTGTACTTTAGTATCTAGCAGCTCAAAAATGCCCACGTTCTTTCACTTTAATATCTAACGGCTCCTAAATAACTAACTATGTACTTGTTTTGTACTTGAGTATTTAGGAAACTCATAAATACCTAAGTTTTTTCAACTCCTTGTTTATTTAGCAACACCTAAATACCTACATAAGTTTTTTTTTACTTCAATTTCTAAATATCTCCAAATACTAAGTATTTTAGTATTTAGTACCCAGACTGGTACTTTAAACGAAATTATTTAGGTATGCCCATCACTGTATGAGACATTTACATATGTACGCATGTATTTATAGTAGTACATATGTATGTGGCTACTCAACTATTGATATTATGCATATGAATATTATTATTCTATGTGCACACACTCAAACCGCCGTATAGCCCGTTATTATTTTTTGCACGAAATCCATTCCATCAGCTCAAGCTAAATACTTTTTTCCCCAAAATCACACACATTTTCATTACACGTTCCGCTCAAATTTAATCTTCCGTTGGTTTACACTTTTTTGGCCACACTTAATCAGCTGTTAAATTGCAGCAATTCAATTTCCCAAATGCATTTACAAATATATACACGCAGGCAGGTATGTACATACACGTTATCATTTACAAACTTACCACGCGTCAACAGCTATGACCCATCACAAGCAATATTTACTTTTCCGGTGTAATTGACGCTGCAGATCAATTACAATGCACATACACACACACACACTTCTAACATACATATATTCAATTTCCACTACGCAACATCAATTCACCATAGTTGAACAATTTGACTAAAATTAATGAAGCGTTTTAAATTCCACACTAACCAGTAATGCTGAACAATGCACGTCATAGCATAGCATAGTAAAACACAAGCTTATGTGCATATGCATATATATATATATGTGTGTGTGTGTGTGTGTGTGTGTGTGTGTGTCCAGAGTAGTGCATATAACTGCACATAAGTACCTCGGGGCGTATGAGTAACCAGCAAATTGGCTGCCTGGATGGTTTGGCTGGCCGACCAGCCGCCTGAGTGATGAATGCCAGCAGCTGCTGACCAAATGAACGCTCACTCTGGCCACAAAAAGAACACACAAAACTGTGATTATTGAGAGTGAATTTATTTGCATTACAGATGTGGTTGCGTGGTTGTTGTTGTTGTTGTGATTTCACTTGTTTTTACAAATATATTGCAAAAGCATTTATTCAAGCTGCTAGATGATTAGCTATTTCATGCTATGGTTATGCGTAAATTATGCGGC
>NW_016170912.1:0-2116 GCF_001687245.7 Rhagoletis zephyria
CCTAAGCGTCTTTGGCCGAGTTCAGCAAAGCCCGCCAAGTGTTTCTCTTCTGTGCCAACTGACACCTATTAGAAATGCCAAGTGAAGTCCAGTCTTTCTCCACCTGATCTTTCCAACACAGAGGGGCTTTCCTCTTCCTTACAAGAATCGTGACCCGTGTTGAATACTTTCAGAGCTGGAGCGTTTCTGTCCAGTCGTACGACATGACCAAGTCGTAGTAGCTGCTGTATTTTAATTTGCTGCACTGGGTCTATGTCGCTTTAAAGCTTAGTATGTACATCGTTAAATCGTCTGCGGTATTCGCCATCCCCAGCGCGGAAAGACCCGTAAGTCTTTCATAGAATCATTCTCTCCACTACTCGTAGAGCCGCCTCATCTGACGTTTTCATTGTCCATGCCCGCGTGCTATTCCACAGCAAAGGCATGATGAGTGACTTATTGAGTGGGATTTTCGTACGCCCGTTCCCAAATAAACGAATTTCTCTACTTTCGCGAAATTACAACTGTCAACAGTGACATGGGAACTATTTGTTTAATAAAAGGAGATACTTCGTCTTGTCCTCGTTTACCACCAGACCCATTCTCTTTGCTTCCTTGTCGAACTTGGAAAAGGCAGAACAGACTTCGCGGTTTTTCCTACCGATGATGTCAGTGTCATCGGCATAAGCCAGCAATTGCACGCTCTTGTAGTAAATTGTTCCTGAGCGATTCAGTTCTGCAGCTCTTATTATCTTCTCCAACATCAGATTAAAGAAGTCACATGAAAGGGAGTCGCCCTGTCTGAAACTTCGTTTGGTGGCAAACGGCTCGGACAGGTCTTTCCCAATTTTGACAGAGCTGGTGGTATTGCTCAACGTCATTTTACACAGCTGTATCAGTTTGGCGGGGATACCAAATTCAGACATAGCGGCGTATTGGCAACTCCCTTTAGTGCTGTCTAAAGCTGCTTTAAAGTCGACAAATGGGTGGTGGTCCTTTTCTCGCGGGCCTTATCCAAGATTTGGCGTATTGTGAATAGCTGGTCTATGGTGGATTTGCCAGGCCTAAAGCCACACTGATAAGGCCCAATCAGTTCATTGACGGTGGGCAAAGAACTTGTAACCAGTGCGTAGAAAGCTGGTCTCGCAGTAGTTGGCGTGAATGGTGGGGTTTCCTTTCTTGTGCATTGGGCATATTCTGCATAAGAGTAGACGCATGCGTCTTATGACCCACCAAAAACTTTTCTTTTTTCGAAAGCATTTATTTTTTGTAACGATGTAATAATGCATTCCAATATGCCTGAAGGCGATATTTTAAACTTTTCGCTTTACGATTTTTCGCTTTCCCATTGCATTACCAGTAATGCATTAATCCGGTCTATCTCTTCTTATGTGGCACCATTTTTCTTTGAAACTTCTTGGCACTCCTCATCCTACCAGTTGTTCTTTCGGGCCCGCTGAAATCCGGCTACTTTTTCGGCGGACTATTTTATGAATGGGAATCGCGGTTGCACTGCTCGCGCATGTAGGTTAGTTGAAGAGTGCTCCCAAATAGCAGATGTGAGAGTCGAGTGGCGAATAAATTGGCCGCCTTTGTGATTGCAGACTTTCGACGATGTGCTTGCCTTGTTGGGCGCACATTTTTTCCCGCACAGAGGCGGGTGGGATATTGGCTGCAACATGATAGTGGTCGTCGTCGATGTTTGGCCATTGACGTATGTACGTTTAAAATACTGCGTGCCTTCCGTCTATCACAACATCGATTTAGTTTCTTGTTTTTCGATCTGCCAAGAAGCTTGATGCATCTTTTCATACTGGAATCTAATACTAAATATTGCCTTATTTCGCGCCCTGGCCAAGTCGATCAAACTCAGTCCTTTGTCGGACGTTTCATCGTGAAGGCTGAGTGTACCTACGTCTAAAACACTGGAATCGTGCCTTCCGTCTATCACATGATCGATTTGGTTTTTCGTTTTTCGATCTGGAGACGGCCATGTAGTTTGAGGGAAATTTTTATGCTGGAACCTAGTACTACATATTACCATGTTCGGAGCCCGGCGAAGTCGATCAGCCTCAATCCTCTGTCGGACGTTTCGTAGTGAAGGCTGAATTTTCCGACAGTGGCGCCAAAGATTCTT
>NW_016170912.1:13943-15166 GCF_001687245.7 Rhagoletis zephyria
CCAAGGATTAGAAGGCTTATGGGTTTTCAAGAGAAATAGTTTACGTAAGATTCATGGTCGGCGAGTACCGAATAATATGGAATGACCAACTGTAGAGCTTTTTAATGACATTGACATAGCAGTTAAGCTCTTAAACTACACCGAGCAGCTCCGGCGAAAATATCCTTCGAATCGGTACCCATATATCCGAAGGTGCATTTACTTCAAATTCATTGCTATGGCACTTACATGTATGCATATACTTATGTATATTAACTAGACAATGAACTAAAAATACTTTGCAAACTGTCAAAATCTACAATTTAAGATATTTGAATTGACAATAAATGCTCGGGTTACGAATCATTTTTTCGCAAAATTTGTCTGAAAAGTTGTATTTCCTTCTCTCCTTAAGGTAAAAATGGTAATATAATGTCTAACGATTTTCCGTCAATGTTGCCGCGGAGTTCAGAAGAAATGTATCACCAAAATTCCCTAAAATGGATCAAAAGTATCATGAAAAAAATGCTAAGTATCAAAGTATCAATCTGCAATAAAACTTCTAATTCTTAAATTAAAATGGTGGTTTGAACTTTTAGTTGAGATCGTTGACACTTTTTATTCATATTTATTGGCTTCTATATAAAATACACAGTGAACATAAAGCTTTTATACTCCGTTGCAGTTGAACTCATTTGCAGACTTAACTGAAATCACATATCAAATTGGTGTTTAACACTGTAAACATATAAAAGTAATTATTTGTCAACGTTATTGTGGGTTCTTAACATTTACATTTTAATATTTTTATATTGCTTTTATTGAGCCTTGTTCCATTTTATTAGGAAAAATGGAAGAAGCAACCAAGTCTAAGCGGTAGACGTTAAAGCAGCTATTTCGGAGATCACCACATCTCCTCATCAGACTTCCTTTTTCTATACTTCAGCAGGAATCGAACCCGCGTCATCGATGTGCAAAGTCAGAAGCGTTAACCGCTGAGCTATGCACACCCTGTAAACTCGCGTTGCTAATNGCCCGCGTCATCGATGTGCAAAGTCAGAAACGTTAATCGCTGAGCTATGCACACCCTGTAAACTCGTGTTGCTAATTCATTTTCCTTATTCAACTTACTGCTATCAAGTGCTACTAATAAAATAATCGTGGTACAAAGCTCAATAAAAATATTAAAAATGTAATGTTAATATGCCACAATAACTGGGGCAAATACATAGTTTAGGAAGAGC
>NW_016170913.1:0-15165 GCF_001687245.7 Rhagoletis zephyria
TGAAAGAAGTGGAGCCCCCCTCTTCCGGGTATTTAATCATACACATTTGAATATTCGGATTATACCGTTGGATCTCCACTACTATTTTCATCGGATATTCGCATCCGCTATTAGAATTAAAACCACTCGAAAATATTCAAACTCTACCTCGTGTTCAGCTCGAAGCAAAACGCTCATTGGGTAACTGTATTTTACGTCGAGGCACTCTCTTAACCGCAACGTCATAGAGGAGCCACACTGAGTTTTGCTGCATGGCGCTGTGATGCGGTGCCGGCAAAGAACTGGTTGCGCCATATGAACTGCAAATACAAGCGGCGGCAATTGGCCAAAGATGCGGTGCCGTCAACTGAGGTTACTATTGCCGTTGCAATTCACCAGATAGATAATCTGTACATGTGGCATACAAACATAAACGTCAATGCAAAAATATATATGTACATATTAGGGTGCTTTTTTTGGGACTATTGTTTTTTTCACTCCTACCTCGAAATTTTGTGTAAAACACCTAAAAAAATCTCCCCGAACATTTGAACGCTTAATATTAACATATGTTATTTACGAGATAGGAGCAAAAAACGGGAAATTAATGAAAATGTTGGATTTGGTGACCCGTACTAACTCGCTGGTGGGAGTTAGAGCCACGCCGCAATGGCGAGCATTCAATTCTGAAGAAAATCCGCCATTGACCACAATTACACCATGAAATTCTCTGAGCAGTACTTTTGAAAAACAAAGAATCAAAGTTTACGTGTATTTTATAGGTATGGGAAATCTTTGCACGCCTTGGGCGAGTGTTTAACGTTAATATTAACGGTTAAAATTTTCAGGGAGTTTTTTATAGGTGTTTTTCACAAAATTTCGAGTTAGGAATGAAAAAAAAACAATAGTCGCAAAAAAGGCACCCTAATACATCTGCACATATATTTGTGCATCTTTATATGTGTATGTGTGTATGCACATCATAAAAACTAGCTAGTCGATAGACACTAGAATTACAGGAAACCTGTTATGCTTGGAGATGCTACATGCGTCAAACGCTCGGATGTTCGTAGGGCACTGAGTTGGTGCAGTCGTATTTGTTGGAAAAGCTGCAATGCCTTGTTTGTATCGTCTATTCTAAATACATATGTGCACATTAGGCTGGTCCAAAATTGCATGTGAAAAAGTAAAGTCGAAATTTTAATGCCCTCACCCCTAGCATTGTTTTATACCGAAAAAAATTTGCCTCTATTTTTTATTTAGAAATCAAAAAATATTTAGAGGTCGCTCATAGTAACTATGTTTTATAGGTCCGCCAAAACCCACAGAAAATGCCAGAAAATGCAATGGGGGGGATAAATAAAAAACGTTAGTATTAAAAAATGGTCCTGAAGAGAACCAGAGTTTTCCGATCGAGAAATTTTGATTTTCAAGAATTCCACACCATTTCTACGAAAACTTGTTATTTTCCCAATACAAAATTCATGGAAAACTTTGAGCGCTTTGAACGACCTCTAAATATTTCTTCATTTCAAAATAAAAAATAGGGGTATATATATATATATATATTTTCGCTAAAGAACAATACTGTGGGGTGTAAGGATTAAAATTCCGAGTTTACTTGTTTTGGACCACCCTAGTGTACTTGCATACATATCTAGCTGCTGTTGCTCGAACAGGATTCAAGCTTTTTACCATCTCAGCTACATATGTATATGTACGAGTATGCACTTGTACTTACAAACGTTTTTACAATCAAACGTATTTGTTGCTATACCTATAGTACGTACGGTGACCATATTTATGGCAGCCGAATACGGGAGAAAATTATAATTTTGCCAATATGTTCCACTAAAGCTAGAGGATTTTAAAACGTCTTCCAATGATCTTAGATTTATTAGCCCTGAAAAGGCATCTTTATTTGACATATGTTTTCGATCTTCAGATTCGTGTAATTTTTATGAGCTTTTAAGGTGCCAAAATACCGAATACGGGACAAATACGGAACATTAAAAGAAATATAGAACATTTGGCAATTGATGAAAAAGAGGACTGTCCCGCATAATACAAGACGAATGGTCACCGTACCTTCTTTTTACGTTTTGTTTTTGAAAGCATTTGCGCGAAATATAAGAAAACTTTATGCTGAGTTTGTATTACACTAATACAAGTGCACAATTGCATACTAAAGAAAGTTGTATGGGCGAGTTTTCCACTAAGCGTAGCATGGCTTAGTACACTTCCTGGTTATACATAGAAAGCAACTTTTTAAGCGATCATAAAACAGCCCCATCTTTATGAAGATTAAAATGGTGAAAGCAATCGTTGGATTTGTCTGTAAACGGAGTTGGTTTTAAGCGTCGTTAGATACATACGTTCATAGTACATATATATCTGTGTTCGCATGGATGTCTACGATTTCCAATCGAATGTTACTATTTCTCTTCGATTATTCGAATAGTCGCAAAGCTACGATTATTCGAATACCTTATTATAATCGAATATTCGAGCGCACGCCACAAAGTCGGAGGAGAAGCTCGGCCAAACACCAGCATATGTGTAAGCGCCAATATGGTATTATTATTATTTAATAATATTTCTAGGTTAGGTCCTTTAATCGAGTAATATCAAATTTAAGTTTTGAACGAAATTTTCTAATTTTCGGTGGCTCTGAAAACTCATAGTGGAGGTTGTTAGTGCGAAGAATCCGAGCTTGCCATTATTTTTGCGATCCGACAAATATTTATGTAGGGAAATTGCCAAAAATTTGTTGGAAATACATTTTATTTTTATTTATTTTTGATTTTTTGATAAAAATGCCCTCCTAAAAATTGTATCGCAATCAGAGAGGAAAAAATATACTATTCATAAAAAATGTTTCGATTTTGAGCAAAAACTCCTAAAGTTTTGTATGTTGTTTACACCTATTTCAAATTGAAATGACTTCAAACTTGGTTAAATTATATACTTCAGTAAAAAAAAAAAACAAATGTAAAAAATGAGTCCCTGTTACGGCAAGCAAATTGAAAGAAATGACCAAAGAATATGTATAACCATGATACAAAAAAAGAAGGCAGTTTCGCTTTGAAATTATTTGACATAAACTGTGCTTATGACGTTTATACTTTTCGTAAATTGCACAAGTAGCACTGTCACATAGACAAATTATTGCTTCGGAAATTTTAATATTTATGTGACAAATTTGTTATACATTAAAAAATAATAACACGTACGGTAAATTTACTTATTTCATCGCTCAGCAGAGCTCTAAATAAGTGTGTATAGATTTAAAATACCCTAAATAAATTTACCGCAAAAAAATTTGGCATTATCTGCAGTGTTACATGGAATATTATTATTATATATGGCCTTTTAAGAAATTTAGATATTAGGATTTAGCTTTAATTCGGATACTCGTTAGGGGAAATATGAACAATGGAATGGTTAACAGTGGCTTACCGTCAATGAAAGCACCATGGAAGCATAAACTTATTTGTGATAACGCATGATGTAGTGATGCAGAGGGAGGTACAAAAATTTCCCAAAGGCCCCGCCAGATAGAAATTCTGCGTCACAGGGATGCTTCTTATGACTGACAAAACGCCCATAACATGGCGAGGCGGCACAATGAAAACGTTGCCGTAAAGAAAACGGCTCATTTTGATTGGACAAAAGTCAGCTGGTTTGAATTCCCTTCATACATTAGCTCTGATCCAGTACTCCATGAACTTCCAGGATTTTACACGAACTTGCAGGAAGTTGGAGGAAAAATGTTCCCGTACTCCAAAATCCTCCAAAATCCTGTAAATGAGAGCGACTTTTGGAGAGTTGTATAGAGAATGAAGTTGCAAGATTTTACCCGGACTTTTTCTTCTGGTAAAATCATGAAAAGTGTCAAGCAATCACTGGTTGACGTTTTTACAGGAAAAAAATGGTTTTTTGTTCCCGTACTTTTTGTTGTTACTTTTGGCTCTATCTGATTGGCTGAAGCAGAAAGCTTTTTGTTGCAACTCTGCGCTGAACTGGTTTTCAAAGGAATTAAATTATTTAACTGGTTCAATTTTCCAACAACAATTGCATGCGATTTAACTTGTTTGTAAACATGTTTCGTTCATTTAACTGGTTCAAGCCCATTTAACATGTTAAATTTAGCAATTTGAACGTAGTATAAGAGAACTTCCCGCTGTGAATTTTCAGAGCTATATAGATTTTTAGTATTCATCACAAAATTATACTAAAAGGTACTGCGTAGGAAAGTATATTGTAAACGAAATTGTATCAAAAAAGTACAATTGCATCAATCAAAAATGTCAAAACTGGTCTGTCTTGGTTGGTGTAAGCCATACCCGCTCTTTTGTCTTGTACCACTTAGGCCCAGTTTCGAATGAGCTATTTAAATAGCGAAACTCAATTTCAGATCACATATTTAAGGGAACGTACCCATACTACGTGACCCGTTCAGGGGGGGGAGGGTTTAAATGACCAATAATGGCTATATAAAAATGAGATATGCAACCCTGTGTTTGTACCACACGCACAAAATGTAAACAAACAAACGCGACAACAATTTCAAGGACCAAGCAACAGTGTTGCCACTTTCTTCGCATATTTGAAAAAAACTTGATCTACAATTCAACGAATAGAAGGACAAATCGCATTTAAATAACAATTCAAAATTAAACTTAAGTGCATTTTAAATATTCATCGAAAATTTCCTCTAAGAAGTTAATTTCTAAAGACTAAAACATATTTCATCGAATTATAAGTCCCCACATTGTTTTATGCAATAGAAAATTTTAGTTAGTTGTGGCTTTTTTGCATTTCAGCGATGACGTGAGATACGCTCTTACCATACTATACTAACGATATGTCGATATAAATATTAGTATTTTTGCCGCTAAGTGGTTAATTTAACGCACACTTATCAGCGTGGCCTCATAAACATTGCCAGCGGGCCGCCTGTGGCCACTTAACTATCGACAAGATCTTATACACTTTATTTAATTAATTAAGGGAAGTTCGGCGTAGCGGCTACTAGTGTTGGTTGCACGTTTTTGTTTTACCCGCACCTTCGTCTCTTTTTTTAACTCAACGTTCCGCCCCCGCCCCCATTGACAAGCCATTGACAATTTTATGTATGTATATTCTGAAGCCAGTTAGTCTGTCTATAATTATGCCGAAGTACAGTCGCAGCGGTAGTGATCGGAGCGCTTTATGGACGCTGATTATCCTCTACCACCTAGGGCGCATATTGAGCATTTTTAGCTGGAGAATAAAGCAAGATAAGATGGAGTTACGAAAAGCTAAGCGTTGGCATCGCATTTTTATATTGATTTGGCGTGTATTTGTTACGGGTTTTTACGTGAAGCTGATGCCAGCAATGTTTGCATCTTTCCTTATACATGCGGACAACTCTTTCATGTCCATACTCGCACAGGTGCAGGTCATTTCAGTCAGTATTTTTTCGGTAATCTGCTTTGTTACGCAACAACGTTCGGAATATGAAATATTTGTTGTAATTCAGCGATTTATTCACATCTATAAACAAATTTCATCGAAGACGAATGCTAAGGCAATGCTGGGACGAACATTTGTACTGTGTATAATATTGAAGCTCATTCTTAGTGGATTGGGCCTAATATACGAGATCCCCTTGATATTCGAGAGCGGAGTTAGTGGCTCTTTATTGGCAGGCGTTTACCTTTGGCTGGGTAGAATATACATGTTGGACTGTTGCTTTGTGGGCTTTTTGGTTATCAGACAAATGTATGTCGAAATGGCTGCACATCTGGCGCAAATGATTGATACAATGAGGATCATTGATGCCGAACAGCCACACAGGCGCTTAACCAACCATCAACGCATGAAGCTTTTATGCATGCATGCCGAGAGTATCGACGAAAGCAATGCCATTTATACTTCATTGTACAAGGTTACACAGCGGTTTTATCACATTTTCCGCTGGCAGATATCCTTCTACATTTACTACAACTTTGTGATTATTCTTATGCAGTTACATCAGTTTATATTGCGTTATTTTCATACGGGCTATATAGACTTGCTGTCGTTGTTCTCTTCTGTTTTCAAGCTCTGTAATTTGGTCCTGTTAATTATGTGTGCCGATGCCGTAGTGGCAAAGTCACAATTGCCCGATTCACTGGATTTGGATTTAATTTGCTCAGATATCGATGAACGTTGGGATGTAAGCGTAAGTTAATTGAGATATATTTCTTCATTTAAGTTGAAAATGCTATACATAAATAACCAGAATGAATAGAGACGTCGATTAAGCCATGTCTCTCTGTCCGGGTGCACGGTAACTCGAGCAAAAGCTGAGATATCTCAACGAAATTTGGTATATAGGTTACTATTGAAAATAGGCGAAATCGGACTGTAACCACACCCCCTTCTCATATAACGGTATTTTCGAAAAATGCAAAAACTATGTTATTTCAGTAAATATTGGATCCAAATTGTTGAAAATTAGTATGTGGGTAGAATTTTGGTACAAAATAATGTTGTTATGAAATTTTTGGAAAAGGAGCGTTACCCTGCCCACTTATGATGAAATACTCTATCTTAGTAGCCACTTCATCAATCCTTACCAAACTCGGTACGAGCCTTAGTAAAGATCTAATACTTTTTTCTCTTAAGATTATGCATCTCATGCATGAATCGAATGATCTAACCATCGATAGTTTTCCAGCTCTATTCCAACCGCTGGCTTACGCCCACTTTTCCTTAGGAAAACATGAGTGAAGGAATATCTAAGAGTCCAGAATGCTAGAAACGACGTCGCTCTGGTGAAGTCGTCTGGGTGAACTCGAACGAAGTCGTTTTTTCCATACAAAATTCAACGTCGTTCCGACGTCGTTTTTTCTCATCGAATCGAAGTCGTTCCGACTTTGGTCTGGTGAAGTCGATTGGGTGAACTCGAAACGAACCCAGAAGTTTTTTGAGGAACCTTCGGTCTGGGTTGGACAAGTTCCACTCCCACATAATTATATACCTAAGTATAAATAAAAGTCATTCATTTGGATAGTAAACCGTTTTTATTATGACAATTTTTTATTATGACAGAATATGGAATCCACAATGTACACTTGTACTCAGAAAATTAAGCCGCCTACATCTTTTTTCAGTATTCGTAATATTCTTCATATTATTTTTTATATTGTTCATATATTTTTTTTAATAAAGGCACAGTTCACTCTATTGGCCTTATTAATAAAAAATAAAATTTGTGGGTATGAAGTTGTTTTAAATTTGGTATAAAACTGTACTTTTACTTTAAATTTGGTATAAATTTTGAGCATCGTTTTGCAGTTCGCTGGTATATCGTTTTTGGCCGGCGAAGTGTGGTTTTCATCCGACGGTGAGTTCGCCGGGGAGTCGTTTGCGACCGTCGCCGACGAACAAATTGTTCACCAAAACGAGTCGAAAACGACGGGATGTGACCAATGTTTATATTATTGTAATGGTGATTCACATGTATACTATTACTTCCATCAAATTTTGCGCTTTGCCCTTAACATTTTGATAGTAACTTTCATACAAAATTATGACGGGTATTTCTATCAGTATTGCCCAACATTTTACCTGTCTTATGATTGTCACTGTTCTTGTAGGGTTATTTTTATTACATATAATACAATTTTTTTTTTCGCTTTTATTTTCTCCACCTCAGGTTGAAACGTTCATTTGTCAACGCAAAGTGGAAAATCTAGAAATTAGTGTTTTGGGTTTCTTTCACCTCAATAATGAGTTCATTCTAGTCATTATATCGGCCATTATGTCTTACCTCTTTGTACTAATTCAGTTTGGAATGACAAGTAAGTACTTTATAAATATATTTGTTATTTATTTATGTATGTTTATTTGACAATTTATATGTTTGCACTTTTTTTTGTTTTCCAACAGAGAACTCGGTAACAGCCGGCCATGCGTACCCGCACCACACTCTGAATCATAGCTAAAATCGCACAAGTATTTATTTGGCACCTTGTTGCAAGATAGCAACTTGTACATCATCATCTAAATTAAATTTGAATTGTTTTTATAATCACAGCGATTACAGGCAGACAAAATAAAAATTCCCAAAATCTTGTAATTATCTTTTGTATAAAACGAAATAATTTGTGGGACTTTGATGTTGGAACTGAGAGATACTCCTTTATTATGTATGTAAATACATAGGTGTTCAAAGCCCAAGTTGTAGCAGAAGCTGAGGCTGTGTAGTTGACGGTTTTACGCTGAAGCTGATTACGGCACGCAACGGAGCGTAACGCACTTGTCACGCCTATTATTTGCAAATGAACTCAACGTACTGTGACCTTTGTGTTGATCCGCGCCAGCGATAACAGTGCAAAAATGTCCCTCGAACATATCTACATACATATGTATGTATGTACATACCCTGCAGAAAAAAAATATCAATTGATAAAAAATAATCCACTTGTAGTTAGCTTTTTTACGGGATTTCAAAAAGAGATATAACTTGTAGTTAGCTAAAAAAAAACTAGTTGACAATTAATGCAGGAGTAATGAAGGAGATTGTTTTCTTCAAACGCGTTGCTATTTAAATATCCTGCACTTCGCAAATACTTTTTCGAATTGAGGACAAACAAAAGGAAGATCGAAATTTTGTGTTATTGGCTGAATTTCTTTATTCATTCTGAACGTTTGGAATAGACTTTTTTGTTTATTTATTCTTAAGAACGTTCTTGATGATATGTTGACGTATATCTCAAAAGCTTTCTGTTTATTCCGGCTGTGAAATGGGATTATCCGGAATGTATAAAGAAACGCAGCCATTATTTTGAAGTTATGTCTGACGGATTTCGAATATGGGACCACCTACAGCAAAATATGCAAACAAATATGAAATGTAATAAAATAAATAAAATAAATAAAGTAAATAAAAAAATAAAATATTTTGTTTTTCCTATTGATATTTTATGTCCAAAAGTAGTTAGTTACATCAAATGCAGAGGTAACCAGCCCTTGACTATTTCGCGGCCATCGCCATAGAAAACATATATGTAGTTAGCTTTCGTCAAAGAAAATATCAGAAATAAGTGACTTTTAGCTCCTTACTAATCAACCTAAAGTTACTTATAGTTCCATACATTTCCTGCAGGGTATGTGTCTGCGTACGTATGTAAGTTTGCTACACATGTGCATATGTATGTATGTAAGTATATTTGCATGAATTCTTTCGTAAATACAAAGCAAATTTGTTTAGGAGAAATGTAGGTAAGCGTGTGCTCGCCACTATTATTGTTTTTGCTATTGCCATTGTTTGTTGTTGTGTGCATCTTATTAATGTTGGCATTCGCATTGCCTCCGGCGCATGCCCATAATGATAATGAACGGTGGGGCGATCACCGGACAACGGGACATCCGCAAAATTTCATCACAAACAAAAGTATGTAAAATAAATAAACTGAAATGTTAAAATGAAACAATGCACCGAATTAATTTCTATGCCGCTGCGCTCTGATGATTTAACTGTAGAAACGGATTCATCATTACGGCCGCACAAAGCACAACACAAAAAAAAAAAAAACAAAAACGAAAATCGTCAAGTACGGAGGAGCTCACTGGCGACGCTGGTTACTAAGTAAGTACTATGTTTAAATCAAAAAATCGCATACAGGAAAGGAATTTGCATATCGCTATCCATATGAGACTGATCTACATACATAGACCCAAGTATGTACATACATACATATGTATACAAGTTTCTACAACATCCGGCTGCGCGTCGAAGCGAAGCAGTGCAAATCACAAATTTTAGTGTAAGCACTACGCCAGGAGCGCCATAATGTGTGTGGGTTGGTCTTGATCGGACACTGCCAAAAAAATCCATATTCATCCAACAAGTCGCGCACCCGGCACAGCCGCAGCCATAAGGCATCCACCATAAGCCGTCCAACAGTAAACAGCCATTGACCCATCACCGTCAGTTAGTACAGGCTTGTGGAAGCGTTGAAGGCTGAAATTAATTACATTTTGTGTCCATACATACGCACATACTCGTATGAACGTATATACATACATATGAATGAATGCATTCATGCATTCACATAAATATGTAGATACATATACATATATGATATGTATATACCATGTATGTATTTTATAACTGTGTATTTGTGCGCCTACATTCCTAGATATTGCACTTGGACATTTGTGAGATGATGGTACAGCTTTTAAGATGTTTAACAAATAGTTAAAGGGCCAAAGATAAAAGCGCCGCATTTGACTTCAATCGTCGGATAGAGCATATCAACAGTGAGGGTCAAAAATAAGTATACCCTGACGTTTTGACAATTGTATTCGTTAATATTTTCCATACCAAACTATTCATATTTTTATAAAAATATAGTTCAACCACAAAAATCAATTTTTTTTTATTTCATACAGAACTCGAAGAAAATGCAAAAGGTTTTCAATTTTTCAATTCGATTTCGTAGAAAAATTTTGAGTGTGCAGTTTTTAGGAGTGCAAGTTGAAGTCACTAAGAATTACCGTTGATTTTTGAAATTTTTTTTTGCTGAGTGTGTTGTATACCTTATTTAAATTTAAAAAAAAGTCTGTTCGTGGCATGAATTACAAGCGTTATCTGGAAGAAAACGCGCAACACTATCGACAAAAAAAATCTAAAAAATCAACATACATTTTTATTGACTTGAGACTTACTCTTTCAATATATCAGGAGAACAAAAAGCTTTTCTAATTGCCTCTCTTGTGCGAATTAGCGACAGTAGCTCGTCCCGAGTGCAGACACGCGAATGCATAGAATAGTTCTCTCGAAAGCAAACAAAGCCTTCTCGACTTTGTTCGACATCGTCCATGTTTCTGCGCTATATATGTACATATGTAGCAGCACGGGAATGAAGAGAAACTTGCAGAGAGTGATTTTTGTTCGTCGAGAGAGGGATCCGCTTTTCAATTACCTACCGAGCTCCAAGTAGCACTTGTTGGCAATATATTCTTCGCTTGATCCCCAGGCTGACGATTTCTATATATATTTTTTTTAAGGAAAAGGCTACCTCAGAGATAGTACCATATTACATAATTTGATTTAGATCTGATCATTGGATCATGAAGAAATTAACGATAATCTTAAATTTTTAGATGAGCCTTGAAGTCGGTTTTGTTTTTTGCTTAAAAATTACTTGTTTTTTTTAGGGTTTTTATCGTAATTTTTAAATTGAATACATTTTTTCTACAATGAAATTAGATTTCGAAATTTGTTTTTTATATTTAAATTAAAATAATTATATTGACTTACATACATTGATTTAATTTAAAAAATCTAACCACCTCCCAGCGGTCTTGAACCTGCGAGCTCAGAACGAGACCCGGTAGTCTTCACGCGACGCCAAAACCAACAATTGTAAGGAAAGGAATTACATAATTTCGTTGTATTTTTAGCTTTGGCAATTCAAACGCAGATGTCGCTGAACGCTTAAGATTTTCGAAATTGTCGAACTGGTAGGCCATCGCATTAGCACATACTAGTTAATGAACTAGTATTTTTACTGATTGGTTTGGCTTCTCACTGCAGGGTAACAACGCATATCCATACACATATGTACATAGATATACATATGTACACATGTATGCACAATATCTACTATGGTACATATATATATGTAGGTAAATACTGCATTAAATGGTTAGAAAATCTTTATAATGACGTCCTTTTATCTGTGATGTAAAGGGAATTTCTTTAATAACCCCACCGGCTGTGTTAAGTATCGACATACATACATACATAGATATATGTACATACATACATATGTATGTATACATGCATGGGAAAATTAATTTGATCGCAGACACAGGAAATTATTATAATTACTACTAGTATTCCTGTGTAATTAATTCTAACAGCAATCTCAGTCATTTAATGGCTCTCTTCACTAATGGGATGTTAGTTAAAGCACTAAATGAAGAAATCTATACATAAGTATAATAAAATTGTAACAGGCCGATTCTGTACATCATAGATATTAAAGAAAAATTAATAGGGTGGGTCTTTATTAGGGCAACAGAAGCCAAATCTACAATTTCTGTCTGTATGTTTGTATGCAGATCTCTCGAAAACTAATGCATGAAATTGAATACAGTTTTCACCGAAGTATTGCTAGACCTCTAACTTAAAATATAGGAAGAAAAAATTAGAGAGTTGCCACTTGTTTCAAATTTACAGTTTAAGTAAATTGATAGTTCGTCAATGCTAGAGTTATTGGCTATAGGCAAGATTTTTACAAATGTCTTTCTCCATGCGTTGACGAGATGGCCCAAAAAACTAAGTGTATTCAGCGCAATAGCTAGGCATATACTACATATTTGACATTAGTCTGTCCGATCAGGGGCTCGGTTGACGTTCATTGTCGACAAGGATTCGATAACTTTTTTCTGTGTGCAGTCTTCATCATCGGTCGTTGCAATGATGGGTTTGACACATCTCCGTAGATCTTGTTGGCGAGAGGTATTGTCAGGGATGTTATCGGGGTAAAATTGTTGCAGTAATACCTCTGCAGTTTCCACGCTTGTTGACGACAATAATCCGTGACTCTGAAAAGCAACTCGCGGTCATTGCGTTGGTGGATCTATTGCGACTCGTTTTGTAAGGGACCAAACATTTTTCTTCCCCTATTGAAGACTTTGGCCTTTCAAGTGACTGGTGAGTTGGATGATAGTTGCCAGAATTTCTCTGTTAATTTTCGGGAAAAGTCATATGCCTAACGTACATACACTTGTACATACATAATCTATATTTACTTTCAACAAATGCTAACAATGTATGTAGGTTTTAATTATCAGCACACTTTCACTGGCGAATAACGAAATCAAAATAGAAAAACGCGATAAAGCACAGCAAAAACCTCGTTAACATGTACAAACGTGATTTGAAACTCGCTCACCTTCCAAACTGAATCTCGTGACTCATTTTTCGATGTTTTGATATTTGCGGTTTGTTTTGAATTTCTAACATAGGTATGTATGTATGTATACATCAATCCATATTCATCGAGGAATTTACTGCACTGTGGAAGCTTAGGTACATACATACTTCCACGCATAAGTATCAACATACATACATACAAATGTACATATTAGAGATGTGAATTTTTTCGGGATTATGGTTATTTTAACCTTCAAAAAAAGGAGGTTATCAATTTTGTAGCGCATAACATATTAAAGTGCAAGTTTAAGGTAGCTGGGATTAACTGTTGACTGTCGACAGTTTTTTGTCCACGCACTTTCTTCCTTACAGAGTATGTTCAACAAATTTTTTGAGCAACAGCTTGCCAAAAATCAACAGTAAGTCCTTGCTACTTCGAACTTGCACCTGTTTTACTAAAATTTAATGGGCTACAAAACGGCATACTCAGATTCTAAGGAATCTAAGAAAAAGCTCAAAATTGTAATGCATTTTTGTCGAATTTTCCCAACTTTCGTATTGTTTGAAATTTTGACTTACGCAAATGGCTTTCTTGAGATAATGAGCTCCACATTTATAAAAAAATAATATTCATAAAAGAAGCGAAAGGGAAATAACCAAATAATGCAAAAATGTCTCTTCCCAATTTATATTTTTGCCACCATATTTCTTTTGTTTATATAATGTTTAGATTCTTTTTATAAAAGTCCAGCTCATTATATGTACATATAATAAACTGCGCATTTCAAAATTTTTACAAAAATTATAAAATTTAATTTGTATGTGCGACAAACCCTGTGTAATAGGATTTGACCTTGAGATGATAAAGTCAAGACCTAATCGTATTATTTTAATATTGTTTGATACAACACGAATATTAACGTTTCATTCATTTGAAGAGTGATTTTCGGTGTCGCTATAAAAAGGTATTCTTCTGTCTCTAGTTAATATGCTTAGTAAGAAATTAAAAATTGTTTGCCAACAATCCCAGAATTAAAAAAAGATCGTGATGCTGGGATTGACATCCCTAGTATATACCCGCGTATGTACAAGTTCCAAATCGAAAATAGATACATATATGTCTACATATGTATGCATACACATCCATCAATACATACAAACATACACAGAGTTACATCAAACCTGCTGGTTGACCTACATTCTCTAAATTCTTCTCAACTAAAAATCGTTGCAGTTAACTACATATGGTAGTTTAATGCTTTGAGGAAAATTATATATGAACACAAATATGTACATATGTACATAAATATGATCATAATGCAATGAACATAAATTCATTTAGCTGCCGCTCCGTTAATATGCGTACGGTGACCATATTTATGAGAGCCGAATACGGGACAAAAAATAATTTTGCAAATTTTTTCCACAACAGCTTACAGATCTTAAAGCCTTCTTCAATGATCCTAAATGTATGTAGCCCTGAAACAATATCCTTTTAGTATCATCAAAAATTTGCGATGAATGCTTAAACGTTTTTCCAAAAAATATAAAGTTTGAGTTATATTTCTTAGAGCATATTTCAGCATATTTTGCAATAAATGCATATGCTGGCAAAATATATATTTTTATACCCGAGCGCACTTGTGCACAAGGGTATATTAATTTTGTTCACATAACGGTTGTTTGTAACAGCCAAAACGAATCGAGATAGATATAGACAAATGTATACATAAATGATCAGGNCCTTTTAATTTGTTTACGAATAAGCTCATTCAAAGTGTGAAAGAGGAAGGTAAGATAAACGCGTGTCATTCCATGTTAAATTAGATGTGTTAGTATGTGATAAAGCAAAAATTAGGACGTGAATGAGTTTTTTTGCAAAGAAATAGAAAGGGTGAGAAAAAATCTTTCCACTGATACCTCACAACTCTATATCGGTATAATTTTAAACAAATCTTGAAAAAAGTTAAAAAACAGCATCAAAAATCTCATTATTTTGATTCCGTTGATACAATTTTTTAATATTTTTATGTAGCTTTTTTAAGCTTAAACTGTTTTGTCATCTTTTTGGATTTTTTCCAAAAAATCCTTTAATAAACTATTTTTATTCATTGTTTGGTAATCCCGCCGGCAANGATGTGTTAGTATGTGATAAAGCAAAAATTAGGACGTGAATGAGTTTTTTTGCAAAGAAATAGAAAGGGTGAGAAAAAATCTTTCCACTGATACCTCACAACTCTATATCGGTATAATTTTAAACAAAT
>NW_016170914.1:0-15164 GCF_001687245.7 Rhagoletis zephyria
TTTAATGTTCGGCTCCGCCCGAACTTAGACTTTCTTACTTATTATTTTTTTAACTTTAAACAAATTTAAAAGAAGAAAAATTAAAAAAAAACTNTACAATATAGTGGTAGTTTTCGGAAAGGTGGAAAACATATATTTAATACTTGCGCGGGGTATTTAATGTTCGGCTCCGCCCGAACTTAGACTTTCTTACTTATTATTTTTTTAACTTTAAACAAATTTAAAAGAAGAAAAATTAAAAAAAAACTGGTTCTGTGCCAAATTTTTGCATTTGTACTAAAGCCTGTTCTGTTACAAAAAAAAAATCAAGTTACTAATGAAGAAAATCGATGGATATGTAAATACGAAATTATGAGTGGTCAAATAAAAAAGCGCAAGATTATTTGTATGAAAATTGAGCACGAAACAATGTTACTCATACGCCGCGTACACCCGAGTAACACGCTCGTATTTCATACAAAAAATTTTTGCGGATTTTCATTTGAACACTCATTATTTCGTATTTATCCATCGATTATCTTCATCAGTGACATGATTTTTTTTTGTTACAGAACAGGCTTTAGTACAAATGCAAAAATTTGGCATAGAACTAGTTTTTTTTTAATTTTTCTTCTTTTAAATTTGTTTAAAGTATAAAAAATAACAAGTAAGAAAGTGTAAGTTCGTCAGAAACTATAAATCCTATTGGAAAATTATGTATGTACAGTTTATAGAGATTGGTTTTCATTTGCCGTATCTTATATTACGATTTTTGAATTGGTTCGTAAGATATACGTGATTAAACGGAACCAATTTTTGCTTTAAGCTGAATAACGGTAAATTGCAAATATCTCGAAAACGTATCCATAGAAAAAAAATTTAGCTCGATTTTCGGAAGTACTGGTTGACAGAGTACGAAAATAAACTGTACAAAACAATTCCCATTTGCTCATCGATCATCATATCATTTGTGGTTTTGTATAGTTTTGTACATAGTCAGAAACAGATTGTAAGATTCACTGTCATTTTCCCCAACGATAAACGTTTGCTTTTCGTTTGTGACAATTGTACTATAGTGTACGTTTTATATGTATGCAAACATTTCAGTTACGTGTAAAATATTTTTTTCTGTAAATTTTCATATCCAATTCAATCAAAAAACATGTACTACATACATACATATATTTTTCTCTGCACGATTCATTTCGTTTGTTGTTTCGTCTGTAACTACTAAACTACTGTAGTGTACTATCGCAAAGTGAACTCAGCCGTTTTGTTTTCATATTGTGCCGAACTGTTGAAGTAATAAATAAAACGAAATAGTAACGTACAATATAGTTTATTTTCGTACACTGCTGGTTGATATCTGATTGGTTGATATTTTTATCGATTTTGTTGTCGAAATTTTTATCGATTTTGTTATCGATTTTGCGAGATGCTGCTATCGATATTTTTAAAGAGTTTGCTGTCGATATTTTAATCGATTTTGTCATCGATATTTTTATTGGTTTTGTTACCGATATTTTTATTGATTGTGTTAACGATTTTGCTCTCGATATTATTATCGCTTTTGTTGTCGATATTTTTATCGATATTGTTACTGATTTTGCTATCGGTGTTTTCGGAACTTATCGATATAATGATCGATATTTTTACCAGTTTCGTTATCGATATTCTTTTATAAATTTTATTATCAGTTGTTTTATCGATTTTGTTACCGATTTTTTATCGATTTTGTTATCGATTTTTCTATAGATTTTGTTATCAATTTTGTTGTCGATATTTGTATCGATTCTGTCATCAATATTTTTATCGGCTTTGTTACCGATATTTTTATAGATTTTTCTATCGATATTGTTATCGCTTTTGTTATCGATATTTTTGTCGGTTTTATTATCGGTATTTTTATAGATTTTGCTATCGATATTTTTGTTGCATTTGTTATCGATATTTTGATCGGTTTTACTATCGATTTTGTTATCGACTTTGTAATAGATTTTGTTATCGATTTTGTAATTGATTTATTTATCGATTTTATTATCGATATGTTTTTGTTATCGATTTTGCTATCGATATTATTATCAATTTTTATATCGATATTTTCATCGATTGGCAGACAAAGACGAAGGCGCTGGACTGTTCCTTTTTTTATTGAGCTTTACATTAGTTTTTCTCATATTTTCTTATTCAATGAGTTTTACAATTTAAACCAGTTGTCAACTTGCATATAGAAATGAGGTAATACATACATTATTGAAGAGCTTAGTCGAAACTTATCTTTTAAGCACCGAACTTAAGACTACTTCAATAATTCCAAGCATACATACATAAGTGCACAAATATGTAATTATAAAAAATTATCAGAAAAAAACTTAAACGCTTTACAAATGTGCTCCAAATACCGCAAAACAAATAAATACGCCTAATCCCAGTGATAGATAAAGTAATCGAAACTCAAGGTGTGTGCCATTAAAAATGTATAGAGTGAAAAATCCATTGGCTTTCAGCTGATACCAGCAGAAATACATACATACACATAAAAGTGTCTAAATATGTAGGTAATACCAACAAAAAAACACACACAAAACAAGAGCAGCAAACAAATAAATAATTGAAAACGGTGGCTTAATTGGAAACTTTAATTAAGCTTATTTATTTGCTTAACGGTATCGTTGGTCTTCTGCTGCTCCTACTCACTTAAACTAAATAAACAAACAAACAAACGATTATGTACTGCGATTGCACGAACAACAAAGCAACAAGCAGCTGCTTGTAAAATTATAAAAATAAAAATGGTAGAAATAAAATTTTGAGAGCTCAGGAAATCGTGCTGCTAACAATTGACACTATTTTAATTATGGGCTTCAAACCATAAACAAACAGAAGTGTAATTAAATATCCAAACGTTGAGTGGAGAATGGGGAGTGGGGCGTGGGGCGTAGAGACGTTCGCAATGCAAACTGATAAGAAACTCATATCAGAAAACATTAAAAGCAGCCAGACAAATCGACTGATGGGTAGGAAGGTATGTACAAACATAGGTACATACATAGCGTCGTTTAAAGTACAAAACCGCGTATCAACAAAATGCAAAACCGCTTATGTGAGGTTGCATAAGTTATTTTCTAGAGAGTAAAAGCACTCACATTTCAAAATGGTTCTCTTTTTCTTATAAAGCAATCGCATTTCTGGCTGGTATATTTCAAGACCAATGGATAAGGATTGAGCCAAGAGCTTGTGTGAGCAAATCCAACTTTTGGCAACAAATGTTAGTTACGCGGTTTTGCAGAATGACGATACGTGGTTTTGCTCTTTAAACAACGATATGTAGGTAACTTGGTTGGCAGGGCTGGCAATTAACCAACTAGAAATAGAGTCGTAAAAAATATTAGAAAGCATATGAAGGCAAATGTGTGTTAACAAAAAAAAAAATGTTGTATTTTTATTTCTAACTTTACCACCACGTATGTACATTAGACTGCATCACTACCCATAAAAAAATATCGGTATTGTTTTTCCATTGGAATTATAAAGTCTATTATATTTTAAGACGCCCCCCAAAATATTTCCGCAAAATATTAAGATTTAAGCGAGCTGAGCCGATTTGAAAATACCTCCAAAAATGAAGTTTTTTTAGAAATAAAAATAGTTTCTTAGGGATGTTTTTTGAAAAAATGCCTTCAAATGAGATTTTTGATGCTGGTTTATAACTTTTTTCAAAGATTGGTATAAGAAAACCTTGACTAACTCAGCCTAAACTTAACCGATTCAGACTTATGAGGTATCTTTGGAAAGGTATTTTCTCACCCTTTTGGGACAGGAATGACTTTGTTTTGCACATAAATAAAAATAGCGTGAAAATACCTTTCTACCAAGATCCCATAATTTTAAATCAGAATATTTGGCGAATCTTTGAAAAAAGTAAAAAACAGCATCAAAAATCTAATTATTACGATTCCGTTGAAAAGCCTTTTAAATATTTTTATGTAGATTTATTAAGCCTAATCTGTTTTGTCATCTGACGGGACGTTTTTCACAAAGTTCTTTAAGAAACTATTTTTATTCCTAAAAAACTCCATTTTTGGAGGTATTTTCAAATCGGTCCAGCTAGCATAAATTTTAATATTTTTCCGAAATATTTTGGTAGACGCCTTAAAATATATTACGTTTTGAAACCTGGCGGAAAACCGCAACTGTTTTTGGTGATGCAGTCTAATAAACATACTTATTTCTTTAATATTTAAGTACATAGGCATTTTGAGTGCTTCGCAGACAATGTTGAAGGCAACAAATAGCGAAAAAAAGATTATTGAATTTTGTATGCCACTCAAGTCGATCAATTCGAACAATAACATACAGACATACAAATGCACAAACAAACGATTTCACACGCTGGCATAGTGATGAGTGAAACAATAGCCATCAAGGTTAGAAGATTTTCGACAGCAGCAAAACTAAAAAAAAAAATTTTTAATTGAGCTGACAAGCAGAACAAACTAAAAGCATGGATATTGATCTGCTAACGCAAAGGGTGGTTGATAGGCATAATTTTTGTTTAACCTAAAAAAATTATAAATAATAATAGATAGGAATATTCTAAAGGCAACTTAGAAAATCTCCGCATCTTCAATGTTTTTCCTGATCTGTTGAATTATATATGAAATATACTATCAAGTTTCAAGTAGTCCACTTTTCGAAGGTCCCTTCCCTATATCTCTTCTATATAATATCAAGAGCAAGTATTGCTATCGATGTAATGTATGTAAAAATGCCTCAGCAATCTAAACAAATCGCATTTATCGCGTGAATATCATCTTGCAAGAGGCCTTCTTCCTTTTACGATATATTTTTAACCAAAAAAGTCTTATCGGCTCCAACTGAAGTTATGTGGCAATTAGCTGGTTATTATCTTCACCTGACTTAACATTTAAGAGAGATGTGTTTTCTATGAGGTCCCACATAAGTTGCATGCTTCATTTTGCAGAAGTCAAAATTCAACCCAGAGAGAGGGACTATTATTTACTGAGAAATATCTTTCTTCATCTTAAAAGTTACAACCGCTTTTCGATTTTGTCCGCGGCTATAAGCCTTTGGCAGTCTTCTTTCTCTCCTTACCGGCTATGGTTTCTTCTTGTTAGCCAAATCAGAGGTCATTTTACTTGCGACTATGACTTAAATATCAACTGAAGTAATACATACTATTTACTCTGAAGCAACTGTGGAGAAGGAAACTTTCCGTAGGCCACGGACTCTGCAAGAAATTTAAAAAGTAAATACAAATTATTATTACGTTCTCCTCGATTAGGCTTACATATATTTATAAAATCAACGTTCTTTGTGATTAGAAGTTTCCATCCTCTTCTAAAAATATAGCTGAGTCCAAGCTTGGGGCGAGTTTAGTAAAAAAATATATATAAGGTTCATACACCTTCAAAAAAGTGGAATGGTTGCTTCTCAAACGCCTTCACATAACGGCAGACTAATAAGTCCTACAAAGACATTTCTCATGTAGTGTAGCTAACTGGGCTCTGAAACTTACCAGATAACAAAAATATGCTACAATAAATTAAAAAGATAGTTGGTTAAGTTACACAGGAATCTGAAAGTGAAAGAGTTTAGTCACATGGTGGAAAACATTCTGCAGAATCTTTACTGCAGCTAACACAGATAACGCACGAGGTTCCTACGTTAAGTGGCGGACCGAATTCGAAGCCCAAAATTGGGCTAATCTCAGATTTTAAAGGAACTATTAAACCCGTCTGGCGTTAAAACGCCTAAACTTGAAAACTATTCCAAGTGTTAGTCAGAGTTATAAGCGATCCGAGTGCCATATTTCATCCAAATCCGCCCAGCCGTTTCCTAATCATGGGAGGTCTCGCGAAGTGTAAAAGTTAACTAAATTCGATCGGTCAAACAGGTGGCAACCCTCTTCAATATATCTACAAACTACTACTTTCTAAACCTCTTTTCGTCTTAATTAAATTTTTTTAACATGTGGCAACCCTCCTACATTAAGTAAGGAAAAAAGCCTTTTTAAATCCTTTTCAATCGATTGTAATAATTGATGTAACTTATTAAATAATTGAATTTAATTTTTTAAAAGGTGGCATCTTCTTTCGAAAAAATAAAACCGCGCTGTACATCAACAGGCCAATCCCTTTGATTTGATACCTCATTTCTGAAACTCGGACGAACGGTGGGGATCTAATGGCATTTATTATTAAATAATTTTCTAACAGGTGGCAACTCTTCTCGAAAAAATGAAACCAGTTTGCACACCTACAGGCCCAGTGCTTTAATATGACACACCATTTTTGAGAATCGAGCCAACGGTGCAGATCTTATGTTCATATACATATAGATATTGCAAATCGAGCCAAGCAAAACATTATCATTCCAGTTGCGTTGCTTAAATTAAAAACGAGTTAATGTTCCTGAATTGGAATTTCAACAGAGCCATTTTTAAGCGGTGTAACGTGCCATTCAGGAAGAAGCTGATTTTTAGATCACCCTGTGCCATGTGTAATAGGTAGCAGTCAAATGAGATAATTTCACATTCGTTTTCCGTATTTTTACGAAGGTCACAGTTGGCCTACAGCTGATCAGCACTGAAATTGTACCACCCGCTAGTCATTGGCATCAAACTGCAAGGGAATAGGTATGTGAAACGTGCAATTGATATTTTGTGGTTGTTAATAGGTATTGAATTTAGTATATACATATACATACGAATGCTATGTATATGTAGGTAAGTAGGTATTTTGTTTACATACATAAGACTGCTTGAAACTACATAATTGCCACCGTTCCACGGAGTGCAGCATTGGTATGGGAAGGTACGCTATTGCGCCGCTTGTCCCAAGTGGTTGATCAAGATCCACGGCTATCAGCACGATCACGTTGAGTTTGTTTACTAGCAAAACAGCCCATAAGAAATGCACATACATATATACACATGGTAGGCAATACAAATATGGTAAGGGTTTCTAAAAATAAAGTAAAAGTAGTAAAAAGAAAAAAAAAACATTATTATTATTCGCCGCATAGCGGGATGCCATTGCGCAGCGCACAGCTCAACTTGAAGATCCTGTCAAACAAACACTGTCGCACAAAGCACGCACTGGAGGAGATGATGCGCTAACTCGTTGCCTCAGCAGAGATACATATATCTGCACTTGAATAGGGATGCCGTTGCTGTGGTATTGCCAACGTGCCTTTGTGTTGAGAAATCATGCAGCTCAATCAAATTGGACAATTGTGCTTGTCACTGTCACAAATTCTTCGCAAGTATTTTTCACACTGGCTTGACATACAAAAATTTCCTCTAGCTATTGTTCTTCTGTTTTTGTTTCTTCTTACTTATCTCTTCTCTAAGTGATCCCTTTGTACGATCTTGTCAAACCAGTTTACCTGCGTCGTCACAAAAATGGAAAATGTGACCGTAATGATTAAATTAATTATGCTCGACAGGTATGGTAACGCCTGTTTGTGCAAAGACACAAAGCGTTTGAGCTGCAAATGTTCTTCTACCCTTCTGAGTGAGCCTGTTTAGCCATAGCGATCCGTCTATTGTGCCGTTGTGATATACGCTTCGGAGAATCAGGAGTGTTTTGAGGCTTGAAAAAGGATAAATTTGACACTTTTGTGCTACCGCGCATAAAAAATTGAAAAATAGAAATAGAAAAAAATCGAACGCTTGCTTGACAATATAATTTTGAAGCAAGAATGGGTCCTGTCAACTAACTATTGTTTGGCAAAACCGGTAGTATGAAAAGAATTCGAGTAATTTATGGTTTAAAATTAGCAAACATTTCTAAATCTTACAACAAGAGCGTAATCCCAAAAGCATACAGGCATTTGAAGCTCTTTCAAACAATGATAAAGCGTCCTAGTATATCAACAGTACCAGAAAAATTCTCGTGCGCACACATACATACTTACGAGTACATATGCACATTAGGGCGGATCAATTTGTATGGGAGATTTTTTAGAACATGCGCGTATAGCGCAGAAGGATTCTACGTGGAATTATAAGCAAATTTGCCAAAAGAAACCATGGGTCAAAAATTTATTTGGTGTTCGGCATATTGCGAAAATAGGTTTCTTAGCATTTTGCTGCAGTGTCGTAAAAAAATGCTTAAATTGAGTATAAAAGCATGCGTTCTTTGGTATAAGGAATCCATTTATGCAGTTAGTTTTCTCAAAACTTCTATCAGAGAGCGCAACAGCGAAAATTTTCACATTTTCTTCGAAACGTATTTTTGCAAATTTGGCAAACTTCAAATTGGTTTTAGACCCATAGTTTCCTGAGCAAATTTGCTTAGAATTACACGTAGAATAATCTTGTGCTATACACGTACAGTAAAAAATAAAAATGACCCTCCCTAATGTACATATAACTATGCGGCGCATTCATTCACGTTTGGTTATCTTCAAAAATATCTATTTTCTTGAGAAGTCATTGCCTTTTGTTTATTTCTACATTCTTTTTTTGTATGTTTTCCTTGTGTGTTTTGCATAGGCGGCGTAAATGTTTCGATATTTCGTAAATATTTTGATATTCTAATTTTACCTGCTGCAAAAAGAAAAGAACTTTTTCTAAATATGTACGTTCGGCGCAAATTAGCCACTATTAAGTTGAGATGCAATGAAAACACATACATACATACTTAACATAATATAACAATAACGTAATATAACTAACAGTTTTGTTTGCTCTAAAAATAAGTGCAAGCATATTTTCGCAATGTCTTCTTCTGGTTTATGTGATTATAAAATAGTCGAAAGTGTGCCGACATAAAAAAAAATCTGAAGCATACACTTTAGATACGCAAACATAAGTAAATATGTACACATTGTACAATATATATGTATGGCTTAGTAAAATTTTTGAACAAATAAAATGTTTTGCGCAGTTAATGTGAAAATCACGCACTCACTCTGTGTTCGTGAGTGATCAGTAAACTCATTACTCAGTTTGGTGTATGCGATTCGGAGGGGATGAAATTTACAGAGATTACTAAGAGTTCAAAAACCTCATTTAAAACTATTTTAATGAAAGTTTTTCTTGTATGTGATAGCTGCATATCCCTGGAAGTATTCATGGTAGAGTACTGGAACTTGCTTTGTAGATATATGAAATCAATCGCATAGTCATGAAGAAAAATTGGGGCTATTTGAAGAATCGGCGTGGCACCTCCCATACAAACCGAATTTTTCATACTGCATATCTCTGGAAGTGTTCATGGTGGAGTATTGGAACTTGGTTTTTAGATGTATAAGATCACTCGCATACTCATGGAAAAAATGGATGTTTTTGGAAAAGGGGGCGTGGCACCTCCCATACAAACCGAGTTTTTCATATTGCATATCTCTGGAGGTGTTCATGGTAGAGTACTGGAACTTGGTTTGTAGATACATATATGAAATCAATCTCATAGTCATGAAGAAAAAGTGGGGGTATTGTAAAAAAGGGCGTGGTGCCTTTGAAACGTACTGAAACTATTAGGCATCTTTGTATGTATATATAATTCTTCTGTACGTGTGTTTGTGTGTAAACCGATCTTAACTTTTTTTTATGTTTGATTGGTTCTCTGGATAGTTAGATTCACAGTGTGATCCGCCAGGTGGCGCTGGAGGCGAGTTACTTCTAAAAATCTCACTTATGACCCGATCTGCTTATATTCGAAATGTGTATCATAAAAGGAAATATTTCTGCACCCACCACCACCGTTAAATCACCCATCAGAACGACTGCGCTCCTTAATAAGACATTTTGGGTATTTCGCCTTAGAAATAAGTCTATTTATATTGGATTTCTGTAGAACAACGATACTCACCCACCAACTAAATATATACCAACTACCGAGGTACTTATTCTGCTATGACGTAAGCTTTATTTTTTTCGAATAAGCTCAGTAGCTGGATTAAAAAACCATCACAAGGCAGCACATGTCAAGTGCTTATCTATAAATCGTAGTTTTTCTAACATTTGTGGGGATCGTCAACTTCTATACAGATAACTGTAAGAGGAATTTATTGTTCTCTCTTTGAAAGTGGTTTCTACATAGCAAGACCCAAACCCAGCGCACAGTGCATTATTTTCCCTACTGACATCCTAAGGAAAACGAAAACACCTAGTTTGCTCTGCGAAATATTTGTAAGAAATATTTTTATGATGGTTTGCACATAATATATTAGTTTCTAATAAGTATTCTAGGTTCAAAGCTATAAACCCTCTCTGAATGCTGAATGGAATTCAGTTCAATAAACTGATTTTTAAAAGTGTATGATAAACCTTGAATTTGGTATAGAAATACAGAAAAATTTTTTAAATTCCCATTATTTTGAGCTTAAGTATACATATCTCACCAAAAGCCAATAATTTTATTACCGCCTTAAAAATTGCATTCATTCACTTATGCATTTGCATTTTCAATATAATAAAATATTCTATGTCCTACCTGTTTCGCATTCTGAGTAATTCTAATTGAAATTGACTACGCGAGTATACATATGTGGTTACAACTTTTTGCAGCAAATTCTAAACCGCTTTCTGTTTCTTTTTCAAAAGTATTTGCAAAATTTTTTAATTAAATNCCTGTTTCGCATTCTGAGTAATTCTAATTGAAATTGACTACGCGAGTATATGTGGTTATAACTTTTTGCAGCAAATTCTAAACCGCTTTCTGTTTCTTTTTCAAAAGAATTTGCAAAATTTTTTAATTAAATCGTATTTGATAATTTCTACTCCTACTCTCCTTCCGATAGCTACATACATACATTGATATATGTATATGTACATACATACTTATTTGCTATGTTATTGCTTTGGTATAACTTTGAAAACATATGCGCTGTGAGATTAGAAAATATGAGCATATGAAATGATTTGGTTACTTGGTAAATATATTAATAGATTTCCGTTGAAATATGAACGGGGATTCTACCGTTGCCAATTGTTGAGGTATTTGTTTTGAAAATAACTTCCCAAATTGGTCGTTCGGCAAGTCGACACGTATGTTTTTACTTAATTTTAAAGTATGTATGATGCCTCCACACAACGAACGACTTCAAAATTGCATTGTGTTCATCTGGTGGCAACTCCGGATGAAGAAATTAATGCAATCAAAAAGTTTTTCCAGTTACATCCATGAAAAAAACCCCTCCATCGTTCACAACCTTTATGAACTGATTCTTTAAACGCTTCGCAGTCATATTGTTTTTCGAGTGCCATAACCTGATTAAGCACATCGTGCAACGGGCGACTGGGTGCTGTCATCCCTAATTGAGTCAATATCTTGTTTGATATGGCCATGCAGATGTCCTCAAACAATATTAATACTTTTTTGTAAATTTCCTCGCTCAGTTGCAATCTCCGAGTCTACTGTTTTCTTAAATCAATAAATTCATATGAAAAAATGCGATTTCGAAAAATCTAATTTTCAAACAATTTCAAGGTTGCCATTCGTTGAAATGAAGGTGAATTAAATAAGCCACCTTTACTATAAAAATCAGCAATTATTTTTTTTTGTCTAAAAATTTTGGAGATGGAGCTGCCATGTGAAAATTACTAAGTTAAAGCCATATTAGGCTAATAGAAAATTTCTCGAAACATTTCATAACCATTTAATACTAAACAAGTAAAGAAGTATAAGTTCGGGCGAAACCGAACATAATATACCCGGCGCACATGTTAAATATCGTTTTTTTTGGGCTTTCAGTAAACTGCATGTCAAGCTAGGGTATTTCTCCCGATGTCAAAGAATTTCGATAATATGCTATGATTTATTGAAATAATTGGTCCCAGTTTGGTGGAAATCGGTAAGGCGGTTATAGATGTACACTTATGTATGTACTTATAAGTTGGTGGTGCCACGCCCATTTAACAAAAATCAATAATTTTGTGTCCTGTTAAGTGATTGTTGTAAGTTGGCGTCTTTAGTTTTTGAAAAATTGGAGTTTTCGCCTCTCTGAAATTGACCGTTATAACGTAAGTGGCAGTAATTTTAGACCGATTTCAAAAATTTTCAACATATCGCTTTTCTGTGGCAAGGTTGATAAATGTGCCGAGTGTGGTAGGAATTGATAAACCGGTTATCGAGATACACATATGTATGTAGGCGTAACTGGGCGATGCCACGTCCATTTTCAAAAAAATTCCCTAGGTATCATTTCCTGCTATGAAGTCGTTGCACATATAGATCTTTAGCAAATTAGCTTAAATAGTTACTAATATATCGCAGTTCTCGTATTTCTGTTAACTACCGTTATATTAGAAATTTTCGACTGGTTTCTTAGTCAAGTCCTAAGTAATGTTCGCACCGAGTTTGGTGGCGACTGGTAAAGTGACTACAGAGATACAGCATTTTATCGTAAGAGAGCGGGCCACGCCCATTTTCCAAAAATTGCATAACTGTCTTATTTTATGCCAAAATTCCAGTTTGCATACCAACTTTCAACAATTTGAAGCCAGTATTTGCGGAAATATCGTAGTTTTGCATATTTCAAAAATACCGTTATATGGGAGGTGGGAGTGGTTATTGTTAGATTTTGTCCATTTTCAATCCCAACCAACCTTGGATAAAGGGAAACCTACTTACCAAATTTTTTTGGCATATCTCAATTTTTTCCCTAGTCGTCGTATACACGGACACATGGCTTAATCGATTTACCTTTAATTCTGAGCATTTATGTATGTATGCGCTTTTGTCTATATCTATCTCGATTCGTTTTGGCTGTTACAAACAAACGTTATGCGAGCAAAGTTATAATAAATACTCTTGTGCACAAGTGCGTTCGGGTATAAAAATCAATACACAATATTCGTAAAAATTTCTCTCAGTGCACGCACATCGCTTTCAGCAGCCACACCGCTGAGGTTTAGCTGCTGCTGTGTTGCGTTGCGCTGAGCTGCGCGTTGTATGGGCGCGTAAGTGTGTCAAATCAACATATTTAATGAGCCCCGATAAAATATAAATAACAATAGACTGCTATTGTTTGTTGTTATTTTTTTTTTCTTTTGGCGTTGCTGCGCTGCGCTGTGCATAATTGTTATTGCGGTTGCTGATTTTAATTTTCTGTTGTTTACTTAAAACTTTTTTTTTGCAATTTTATTTTTTAATTCGCCTGCCGGTGGATTTGCACAAATCAACTAAACACATGCCACAATCACACAAATACCACAAAGGAAGCTCACACATTTGCATACTTATGGGCATATATTGTATGTATGCATATCAGTGCGCACACACAGAGCCACGCTCGAAATGATATTGAAATTCAAAACAACAGCGAAAAACAAATTCGGATCAAGTTTTAAAATTTCAATTCACTTCACTACACTGCGAGAGATGAAGAGTGTAATTGAGTTGAGTTGAGTTGTGTTGTGCGACGTTTGACGCGGACGAACGGCTAATCAGCTCACATTTATGGGCAAAATGACGAAAACAAGTATGTGATTGGCAAAAAAAAAACAACAACAGCGAAATGTATGTGAGCACATGTGCACAAAATTTGCAATAAAAGCACTAAATGAATTTAATTTTTATTTTCTGATATTGACGGGCTTTGGCTTATTGCTTCCAGAATTCATATGCTTTTTTTATTTATTTTGTTACCCTTTCGGGCTTTTAAGTAATTACTTTTACGAGTATTCGCATTTATTTTGAGTATTTATGTCAGTTTAGTTTTTTATTTGTTGTGAAGAGGAAATCTTAAATACACAAAAAGTTTGTTTCACGCATGTAAATTAATTTGTCAGAACAAAGTGTGTATTTTGTTTGAATTTGTACAAATTAGAAATGCATTTGAATTGTGCATTAGAAAACTAAATTAATTTTTTTGATAAAATTTAGAAATTGAATTATTTCGAAGTATATTGAATACCTGGTCCTGTAAGGGTAAAGGAGCTCGTAAACGATGAGATAACGCCCTATCTCAGAAAACATTTCAAAACGCCTTACTTCAGAATTTGATTGAAAAACGCCCTTTTCAGAATTTGGTGAGATTCCCGCGAGCACATCGGGATTTTTGTGACCATTTAGGGATTCTCGGAGCTAATTCGAAATTTTCGAGACTACTTCGAGATATTGCATTTTCTAAGTGCGCCTAAATTTTCGACCAAAAACAAGTTTTTGTCGAAAAAAAGTAACAACTCATATATATAATTATTAAGTACATTAACTCACTCCGTTCGTTACGCACTTCACCTTTTTGTTAGTTCCCTCAACATTTTGTTTCGTGAATATTTACGTCTATCTAATTGATAATTAACAATTGTGATTGAACCATTACGGATCGCGTACAAATCGTGGTAGATTACACTGTGTATTCAAGTATATTCAATGGTTGACAAAAGTGTTTCTTAGATACTGCATGCAGTGTTGCCAGAACTTTTTGGACCAACCGGCTAAATTGGCAAACAAAAACAGGCTAAAAACGGCTAAACCGTTTCAACTAAATTTCACATATTTTATTTAAATAAATCACAAGTAGAAAGATTAGTTCTTGGAGAGAAGTTGCAAATTCAACCTAAAAAAAATTTTTGCCAGCAAGAATTTGCAATTAGGAAAAGTATATGATTGTGGCAGATGGTTTGACTTTTTGGCGACGATAAATTGCATAAACAAGTTCGTTAAATTTAAAAACTTGCAAACTAGAACAATTTTAAAATAAAAAATTTAAGTAAATAACTTATTTAGTTAATTCCAATCATTTTAAAGGTACTCGGCTGAAAAAAACTGTATCCGTAATCGGAATGCAATCTCAGGCAGAGTCTATAAAGGAAACCCTACAGTTACTCCGACAAACAAATTGAAAGGTATGTTGAAGAAAGTTGGACCAACAAGAAATATACATATGTACATGTAGACCCAGTTGAAAGACTTTTAAAAATTCTATACAAATTTCTTACATATGAAATGCAACCCTAGACACTAGCTGGCAGGGAAACATGCAAATCAATTCAAATTTGCATTCGTGTAGAGATTTGTATGTGTCTCTACTTGAGAGAGAATTTGGGAGCATTTTTTCTTACTATCTGATACTTGGAGTGATAATTCTCGCTGGAGTTTCTACGAACAAACCTATTGTCTTCCCAGAGAATTTTGCTCTACATAGAAATTTGTGCTCTTTCATTTTCATTTTGACGCATTTCTGTGTTGGTTCTTTAAATTAAAGTTGGC